>NW_006239466.1:17234-17813 GCF_000226075.1 Solanum tuberosum
ATTTCTGCTGAGAGTACTCATAGTTCCCTGTTCTAGCTTTCTTGGTTACCTTAGTAATTTACCTAAGCTTATCTCCCTCGACCTGCTGATTGTTCTGATTATTCATACTTTGAGCGAAAGGTTGAATAGTGTTTTGAAACTCTGCATTCGAAACTGCCTGATCTGGGACTAGAGGAATTGCGTTAACATTCCTGGCATTCACATTCCTAGTGCTAGCTCTACGGGGAGGCATAAGCGTTGAAATGTAGAACGTCGAGTTAGATTAGAATTAGATCATACGTTAGGCAAGATAAGAATATCAAGAAAGTGAAGTTTTCCTAAACCACTTCATAGCCTCCCTCTCATTAGATGTGGTGCACTTCAAACCCATGAAAAGGACTTTACTTAGTGCGGCTTTTCAGACATCCTAGGACTCTTAAACCTAATGCTCTGATACCAAGTTTGTCACGCCCCGAGCTACCCCGAGACGCGGACACGGGACCTAGGACCACAAGTGATCCCAAGCTAACCCTGCTGGCATGATCATGAGCATACTAAATATAATCTGAATAATAGAAACTGTGCGGAAGCTAAATCATA
>NW_006239466.1:18178-18269 GCF_000226075.1 Solanum tuberosum
AGATGTAGCGCACGTATGCGTCAGTACTTGAAAAGTACTGAGCATGAAGGATAAACTAAAGCTGAAATAACATATAACTGAACAAAGCAAT
>NW_006239466.1:18988-52927 GCF_000226075.1 Solanum tuberosum
GCGAAAGGAACCCACTAGTGAAATTCCACATACCTGGTGACGAATTTTGACGGAGAAATCTTTTGATTTTAATTCAAGAACTTATGGAACCTTGCTGCGTTCTTGAACTAGGGGTTCTTGACCTTTTTCTCCTCTCTTGATTCTAATTTTCTAAGATTTTGATTAATGAATTGACTTGGATAAGTTCTAGTTATGTTTCTAGGCTTAAACTGATTAAAACCTCATGATTTAGGGTTTAAACGACGTATCTTAGGGGTTAAACGAAATAGAAAAAGACCAAAAGACACCTGAATTAACTGATGTCGGAGTGATCGACGGATTGGGACTGACGGGGCCGTAGGTCAATCGACGGTCCGTCGATTTGGAGTCGTCGATCAAGTCTGCCTGACAGGGCTTCATTAAAACGAGCATAACCTTTCATTCGGAGGTCAGATTTTAGCAAACTCAGTGGCGTTGGAAAGAAGATTCGATTATATATCATACCATAGGTGATGGGACACACAATTCCTTTTGTGTTTAAAGTTATGACCATCTGAAGTTGACCCATCAATAATTTTCAGCTAACTGGCTGTTGACCCTAACTTACGGTCAAACCTACGGACTGTGGATCGATTGACGGTCCGTGCTGGTCGACCGTAGTTTGTTTCAGAGACTGGATAAATGAGGTCTCAATCCACGAACACAGACCACGGACCGTGGTCTGATCTACGGACCGTGGGTCTGTCCGTTAGTCGAGACTTAGCATATTTTTTTCTGAGCTGGTTTGGGAGGGTTTACAGTGGTGAACCACGGACCACCAGTACGGGCGTGGTCTGACCTACGGTCCGTGGATGGTGACTGTATGTTGCACCTGCAACTTCTCGAAATCTGTATTTTGGTCTGTTTCGAATACGGGGTGTTACACATCTTGTCCCTATAACAGTTCTATCAAGGAGCCTAGGAACCAGGTGCCAAACTTTACTTAGTTCAAATTGGTGAAGTTCTTCTTACATGGAGTTCACCCAATCAATATCCTTTAAGGCTTCCTTGATATTTTTTGGCCCAATACTCGATATAAATGCTGAGAATGTAACTAGATTTCTAGTTTTAGACCTAGTATGCATTCCAGAATTTAATGGAGAACTAAGATTATCAAGGGGATGAGACGACTTGTGCTTCAACCTTGACTTGGTAGTCAAGGATTGAGGTTGATCAGCTTCCTCTTCTTCATTCACAAACTCTTAATTTGCGGGTTGAACTTCATCTTCTAGTTCAACATTATCAAACAGACCAAGTCCCTCTTCATCAATGACTTCTTCAATTTGATCTGGTTCAACAACAATTGGATCTTGAGATCTTTCAGCTTGTAACTCATTCAGACAATCTCTCTGAATTTGAAGAAGTTCTTCTATCTCATCATCATCCTTGTTCTTAAGATCTTTAATACCACCAGTCTTGTCAAAGATCACATGAATACTTTCATCACTGCATAGAGTCCTCTTATTGTAGACTCTATAAGCTTTACTTGAAGAGGAATATCCCACAAACACTTCTTCATCACTTATAGGATCAAATTTCCCCAAAATCATCCTTCCTATTGTTTAGTACAAAACATTTGCATCCAAAAGCCCTCAGATAACTCTATTTAGGCTTTCTTTTGTATAAAAACTCATAAGGAGTTTTGCTCAGAATGGACCTAATCAAACACCTGTTTATCACATAACAAGGCGTGTTGACTGCCTCAACCCTGAAGTTCTTTGAAAGACTTGAATCAATAAGCATGATTCTGGCAATGTCGACCATAATTCTGTTCTTCCTTTCAACCACACCATTTTGCTGAGGGGTGTTCTTAGAGCTGAAAAGTTGTGATGAGTGCCACTTTCTGCACAAAAATTGTTAAGCTTGGCATTTTCTAACTCAGTTCCACGATCAGACATGATCGCTCTTGCAGTTTAACTTTATCTGAATCATTTTTTGCAAATACCATCAACATATCAAACGTTTTATCTTTGGACCTTAGAAACATAGTCCAAGTGAACCTTGAATAATCATCCACAATCACTAGTATATACTTCTTTCCACCTTTACTTTGAATCTTCACAGGACCACACAAATCCACGTGAATTAGTTCAAAAGGTATTGATGTACTTACTTGTTTCTTTGATTTGAAAGATGATCTGATCTACTTCCCTTTGACACACGCATCACATACTTTATCATCACTGAGCTTCAACTTTGGTAATCCACGAACTAGGTCCCTAGATACCAGTTTGTTCAGCAGAGAAGAGCTCACATAACCAAGTCTTCTGTGCCACAAGTTAGCATTTTCACTTTGGACACTAAGACATGTTAGGTCATCTCCTTGAGCAGTATCCAGATCAGCAACATACATGTTCTTGCATCTTCTAGCAGTTAATATCACCTCCCTTGAAATCAGATTTGTAACAATGCACTTTTCTGATAAAAATCTGAGTTAATTTCTTTGTCACATATTTGTGAGACACTAAGAAGACTGTATTTCAACCCATTTATATAATATACATTCTCAATAGAATGTTCAACAGATTTTCCAATTCTTCCAACTCCCAGAATATATCCTTTCTTTCCATTACCAAAAGAGACACCTTCACCTTGAAGTGCCTTGAGTGAGAGGAAGTTCTCAATCTTTCCAGTCATGTGCTTCGAACATCCACTATCCATAAACCAGGACTGGTTGCTACTTCCTCCACTCCCCTGCAACATAGATTACTTGTTAGATTTGGGAACCCACTTTAGTTTGAGTCCCCAGTAAGCAGATAAAGGCATAATAAGAGAGTTTTTTTTGTCCAAAATGGTAAGATAGGCTTTTTCTTATGATGAGAAGAGCTAGAACTAGGACTAGGTCCCTCGTTCTTTATGATTTTCCGTTTGGAGAAGTTTGAGAGGCTTTCTTGGGTTCTCTTCCAAGATGGATTCCTTCTTCAGATGACCATTGCGCCCACAATGAAGGCACAACATATTGTCAGCTACTGACACATACTTGCTATGAGGATTATAGGGAGAGCTTATTTTCACGCTTCCTAAAGCCTTCCAATCATTTCGACCCTGAATAGTACAATTCACAAGTAATTTCGAGAAAGTGGTCCATTTAAGGGATTTTTTCAGTTCTTCTTTGAGTCCGACTAGGTCCCTTTCTAACTGATCGTTCCTTTCCAAGGCCATAGCCAAATTCATTTTGGAGATATTCAAGCTAGTTTCTAGCTCAAGTTGTAGGCCACTAGCTTCACCCTTTCCTTTAACACAATTATCCCTTAATTTCTCCCTGAGTCCTAGATTTCAGATTCCAGAACCATCATTCGTTCTTCTATTGCAGACATTTGAGAATCCAAGGCTACCTTTTCATCATGAAATATATCCAGACTATTATTCATGACATCCTTTTCAGTAGTCAACTCAATGATTGAGTCGATCAAAACAACAGCTAGATTTCTCAATCGTTTAACATAGTAAACATGCAAGTTCTGTTTAAGGTCAGAAAGAGTTACCTCTTCTTCAGCTTCTTCATCATCCAACTTTGCCATGAAGGCAAACATTTCATCATAGGGATCCTCATCATTTTTAACTGCGAGCATGTATTCATCTTCAGGATGCTCTGTCTCCTCCGAGTCACTTGAAGAATCTCCCCAGACAACTAGAGCCTTCTTCATAACATAGTCAACAACAGTTTTTCTTCCTTTCTTATTAGGGATCGGGTCCCTTCTCTTGTCTTTGTCTCCTCTAGCCTTTGCAAAGTCTTTATGGTCAACCTTGTGCATAGGGAAATCTCTGATTAAATGCCCTGGTTTTCCACACTTGTGGCATAGGTCATTTGCATTAGCAACTCTGCTGGAGTTCCATACCTTTCGAAAACCTCCATGTTTTGTCACAATTTTCTGAAATCTCCTAGTGAGGTATGCCATGTCTTCATCTTCTTCAGAGGTTTCTCCTAATGTCACTTTGAGAGCTAGTGACTTGTCCCTCTTCACCTCCTTCTTTGATGCTTCCTAATTCATGTTCATCTATTGAGTTTGAAGGTTTCCAATCAGGGCATCCATGGTCAGAATTTTCAGGTCCTTAGCTTCAGTAATAGCGTCGATCTTACTAGCCCATGACTTAGGAAGGATTCGAAGTATCTTCCTGACTTGTTTTCTTGGATCAATGGTCTCTCCCAGACAGCGTATCTCATTTGTGATGGATGAGAACCTGGTATGCATATCATGAATGGTTTCACCCTCCTTCAAAATGAAATTCTCATATTGAGTAGTGAGCATGTGCACTTTCGACTCCTTTACTTGTTGAGTGCCCTCATGTGCCATTTTAAGACAGTCCCAAATCTCTTTGGCTGATTCACAAGCAGAGATCCGGTTGTACTCCTCAGCTTCGATTCCACATACCAACAACTTTTTAGTTTTATAGTTCTTCTCGATCTTTTTCCTATCGGCCTCATTGTATTGTTGGCGGGTTTTGGGAATCACCCTGGTGATTCTCCCTCCTTTACCTCAACAATTGGAACATACGGACCATTGAGCACTACATCCCACAACTCTTTGTCATCAGCCATGAAGAAGTCATGCATTTTTGTCTTCCACCAGCTATAGAACTGGCCATTGAACCTCAGGGGCCTTGTTGATGATTGTCCTTCCTCCAGGTTTAGCGGAGCAACCATTCTTCCACAGGATTCTCTCTAGGTGTTGACCAATTAGAGAGCGCAGACTCTGATACCAATTGTTTGAATGTATGCGTCCACTATTCGTCAACGGACCAGGTCCCTTGACACAACAAGAACAATAATAAAAATGCAAACGATAAAGTAAAAGACATAAGCAGTTTTGTGTGGAAACCCTCTTGTTCAAGGGCGGTAAAAACAACGACCTGTACTCACAAGATTTCAACCCAACACCATTTCACTCAAAACGAAGCAATGTTCAGATTACAAACTCTTGTAACCTAGGAATTTAATTCTAAATCTCTTTCCCCTCAATGTAGTAACTCTACTACAAAGAAAACTAAGCAATAACTCTATTTCCTACTAAAACAACCAACTCTAGTTGATTTAGACTTCAACAACTCCAATAGCTAACTCTAGCTATGACTCCAAATGATACTCACTAAGAACAATCACTGATCCACTTCCTTTATAACTCAGGAAGAGATCTACAATGTGAAACACTGAAATATAAACCTAAGAAAAACCAGGAACGAAGATAACTCTATCAGGTCCCTTGTTGTTCCTCCGGAAGATATTTCAGGTGTGTGGTCTTTGCAATATTCTTCAATCCTTTTTTAGAGAATTCAAAAACTGAGGTTGTGTCTAATGATGTTGGCCTTATATGTGACGGGAACGAAAACCCAAAAGTAAGGCTAGCAATACCATTGGCCAACGACTCTGCTGAACAACACAGATGCGGGCCGCGCTCCTTCAGGACTGCTGTTGGTAGTGTACTATTTCTAGCTGTCGTTGTTGACACCTAATTTTGGCTCTCCACATTTGTTTAACTAAAGCTTTAATAATAATAATAATAAATAAAAAATATATATATGTTATGAATTTTTTATAGGAATACAAAAAGATTTTTTAATTATTTATTTTATTTGATAAATTTATTTCATAAATTTTATTTCTTATATAAATATTACTACTTACTTTCTCTTTTTTAAATTTTACGTCTTATAAATATTGCTCTTAAGGGTTAACTCGACTTTCTAATTAAATATAATTTCTATTTTTTACAATAAACATTTTTCGACATTTTTTCAAAATTAGGAAAAACTTAATTATTTAATGAGTTACTAATTTATATTTATTTTATTTTAAGAATGACTAATTTTATCAAATAAGCTAATCTTGCAAAATAATTATTTTAATAAATTATAACTATTTAATAAAGAAGAGGCTATAATTTAAATGGATTTATTTTGAGCAGTTTTGGCAATCCAAGTCCCTTTAAATCGGCCAATCAGTGTATGCCACGTAAGCGAGCACATGGATTGTGTTTCTTTAGATTCAATCTCGGCCCTACAATATTATATATATATATATATTATTTTTCAAACTTCTTATTTTTATCAACCGTCCGATCAAATGATCGAAATTAAATAAGACCTTTTCATCTTTTTCACAAAAATAGTACAACCCCTAAGCCCCTACTCCTCATCTTCTCCACTTCCTCTTTACTTTTCCAGCAAAAGGACGCCTCAAACTTACTCCTCCTTCCCCAGACGTCAGCCATGAACCACTGGAAAACAACAATAACCAGCGGTCTCTAACGTCACCTCTTCCCCCATCCACCGTCCATCAATCACAACCCTCCTTTCTATGAACTTTACATCTTTTCCAACTATTTTATTCCCCAAAGTAGGCCTAGAAACCGCCGGTGCTAGCCTGAAAAGGTGAGGGACACGAAGAACCATTAGATTTTGGTTCGTCTCACCCTTAATCTTATGGGTATGAGAGTGGAAGCCTCTCCAAAATTGCCTATAAAATACCCCTTGGGTTCTCAATCGAAATCATCTGGAAAGAATCAAAAAATCCGAGAACGAATAGAAAAAGGGATAAAACACACTTCAAGCATTAGATTTTCAGAAAATTTCTATCTTATTTCATCTTTCCATTTTCGGTTTTGAATTCGAGTTTGAGGAAGTTAGAAGTTACAATCTTTGATGTCGAAGCTTCTGTTTGCTGCTCGACAAAAGGTACAATCTTCATCAATCTCTTCATTTCGTTTTTTGTCTTAATGTAATCTGTTGGAATGTTGTTGTAAAAGTGTGTGATTAGGCTGTCACTAACATATTTTATTAATAATAAGTTGTCGATGTAATTTGGAAACATTGAATGCAAAGAAGTGTAAGTCTTAAAACTGAATCATGTTTGTGTTACTGCTTCAATTCAACTTCTCATATTTGGATCCTTGACAATAGGAGAAGAGTATTGTTAGTTTTGTACGTAGTATGAACTGATATCAAATAACTAAATTAGTAACTAGCATTTGTTTGATAGAATTTTTTTGGATACCTGAGTGTATTGTATATTCATTAGATTCTATTTGATAGTAACAGTAAGTTAAAAGATGGGCATAATAGTTGTTGTTTGTCTTAATTCAAGTTTTCCTTGTTACCCCCAGCTACTAGCACTTTTGATCTGATTGTATAACTCTTGTATTCCCTTTCTTTAATTGCTCAAGTTTAGATGCCATTCATAATTATTTGCTTCTTCCATTTGTTTATGATTCATGATTTAATTTAAGGTTGGAAATAACTTTGTTTCTATTAAATCTTAGGTTAGTTAACTAGGCTTGGCTTGGGATTTTCTCATGCTTATTTTGACTCTAATGTGCTGTATTATCCTCCTTCTCGGGTTCATATCTTTCTTTATTCATCAAAAATCTAGCTTGTTTGTTATTCATGAGATCCAATATAACTTCAGTATAATCCAATGAAAAAATTGGTTGTCTATTTAGTGTGAAAGTCTTTTATTGGTAATCTATTTCGATAAGTTAAATACCATCTTGTTTAGTGTTAACATTCATTGTGTTGTTGTTAGTGTGAACAAAAAGGACCTGCTTTGTTTTGGTTTTGATTAATTAGATAGTATAAAAATAGAAGAAAGTTGATATTACTATTTTGTATGTATTCTCATGTTTGTTTTAATACTCACATTATCGTACCATTTAATTGATCACTAATTTTTGTCTCCTTTTTTTGTGTTTCATGTACAATCGAAGGACTGGAGTTTCTACTTTGGAATTCGTTATTGGCCTAAAATATTAGGCCAACAACAATTAGGATCATTGCAACGCTTGGAGTCTCGCAAATTACGAGTTCAATACTTTCTTACCCTTTCTTTCGTTGTCCTATTTATGTTGTTTTGATATGTTGGCTAACTTTTGCTTACAAGTTTTTGATATATTGCTTGTCTTTTATTTTGAAATTTATTTACGTGAGCTGATATTGTTTGTTTATGAATTTAGTTGAAACGCTTTTAGAACAAATGATACAAAAAATATTTTCTTAAAAATGGGTTAGCATTTTTACTTATAACATTCTTTCAGGCCTTTTAAGTTGAAAAAAGGAGTATTATAGTTTATAAGTTTTCCAAATGAAGTTTCAAAAGGGGTAAAATAATATTCATTTAGGCCTACTCATCGCTTAGGACCTCCAAATGAATTTGAGATTAGTTTAAAGGCTAGAATAATCCCCTTTAGAAATATATTAGGCTAAAATAATTACCCTTTAGAAAATATATTTTTGTAAGTAGGCCTTATATTTTGTTAACAAAAATAAAAAATGTAAAGTTATAAAACAAGCCCTGATAGTTAGGCCTATTTTATAATCTTTAGATCAACCTCTTTATAAATAAATTATATTTACTATTATCACTATCTTTATTTTTAAATCAAATATTGCAAAAAATATTTCTAATCTCTTAACATGTTATTTCAAGATTTTAGATATGTCAACAGGTTCAAAATATAAGGTATATACATAAACATGTCATACACATAAAGGTATATATTATATATTTTTCTCTACATAACCTATTATTTTTATCTACTATCCCTTTTACGAATGTTATTTATTTATTTTCATATTTTATTCCTACACTTTATACATATCATTTTACTAAATATAATCTATCATTGATTCGTCTATACATGTAAATAGAATAATAAACGTTCATTTTTTTAAAAACAACATACATGTATGTACTATGCTTTTATAATATATATATTTAAGATCACAAACTTCATATAATATTTTGACATTTAGTATTATTATTATTTGTTTTATTTATTTATTTTGAAAACTCCATTTTGTGTATTTTAATTTAAAATTGTATATCATAGATACTACTACATATTTACACCCAACTACCATTTTATTTTACTTTCTTTCACGTCATAATAAAATGACAGATTTTTCGTAAATTAAACATCTATATATTTTTTAGGATAAGTTACTATGATACATCTATATTTTCGAACATATAAATTTATCATACATTTAAGTGCATTTATTTATTTATTTTACTATATGATAAACAAACTACTATGAAATTTATTTTAGATGTATATATGTAATACCTTGTATTTTACTCTTTTTCTTAAACTAACGATATTTACTTATCATTGATTTTTAAAGCAAATAAATAAACAAGTTTTTCTTAATTATATTTTCCTAAATTGAGTTTAAGGACTATCTTCAAATAGGCTCTGAGGGATGTTTAACACCTTCCTCCCGAGTAACCAAAACCCTTACTCAAAATCTTACTGGTTTCGCAAATCGAAATAGAGTTTATATTTACATATAAAAATGGTTTTCCTAAGATTTTCCTTAAAATTTAGGTGATGACTCTAAACAAAATAAAACATTTTTCCCAAAAAAAATCAGAGTGACAGCCATATTATGTTTTGAACTGTTTCGGTTAGTTGGAAATAGGGTGCGTCAGCTTGGTGACTCTGCTGGGGACTTACTTAGGTTTTAACCTTAGAAAAACTCAATTTAGGAATAACAATTATGATTACGTGTTTGTTTTTCTGCTTATTATTGATATATTGCTTTGAGTGAAATGGCGCAAGTGAAATCCAAACTTGTGTTCCTTATTTGTTCTAAAACACTACTTGTTACTACTTTCCCTACACTGTCATTTGCACTTTCTATCGAGTCTTTGGCCGTACACAAACACACACACTATACACGCGAGGGGTGTTTGTCCACTCCTCCGAAACTCTCTTTGGATTTCTTAGTTTCAGAGTTGGTGCAATTAAGATAGTGTGCCTTCTCGCAATTACTCAGTCCACTCTCAATCATCTAGGAAAAATCCTACTCTTAAAATAGGTCATGTTGCATAGCCTTAGCCAAGACAATATACGGTATTGTCATTGCGTTTAGGAAACCACCCAAATGTCAATGAGTTTCTTCGTTAAAACTCAACGACATACACTTTGTGTGAAATTGATATAAATTATTCAAACTAAAACACCTAATGGATTTGGAGCAAATAAACTCATCACACCCTTTATCCTCTTTTCAGATGAACCTCAACAAAGACTTACCGGATATCCAAATGGTCATTTCAGTGCCACACATTCTACAAATTTGGTGGCAAAATATCCATAGGATAGACAGGGCTGAGAATCAAGGGCACCTGGGAGCATTGTTGTCACTCCTAGGGACACAATGCGACAAAGTCTTCATTACTCAGTTAATGGGGTTCTTGGATTTCTTGGATAACAGGATTGGCATTTGCAAGGACTCGATACTTTTTCTTTATCGATTTAATTGGGCTCAGGGGCATTCAACCATATGCACCTCTTCGGGTTATGCGACAATTTGGAGTTAGCCAAAACATTCCGCTATGGTCGACCATGGGATCACATAAAGAGACTTTCACTTCAGTCTCACTAGAACGGATAAGAAATCTAGATCAGTCGATTATTTAATCCAAGTGGGTGAAGAAGAAGAGGAAGAAGACCCAGAAGAAGAATCGAAAGAGGACCCAGAAGAAGACCTAGAAGAGGATTTTAAAGAGGACCCTGAAGAAGGCCCAGAAGAGGATCCCGAAAAGGACCCAGAAGAAGAAGTGTGGGAAGACCACATGGAGGTTTCTGAAATGGGTTCTAATATCTATAACCCAAGAGATGGAGGGGTGATAGACATGTCACCCGAGCACGGCCCTGAAGAGTCTTTAGAGTACCACCCAAGGCCACATTATAATGTGGACGATGACGATGACGATGACGATGCTCCAACATGGCCGTAGATCGTCTTTGTTCTTTAAACTCTTTCATAGCTCCTTAAAGTGCCGTGTGGCCTGTCCCTCTTGTATGCCTTATGGCCACCCCCGTCCTTTCATTTCTTAGGCCTCTGATCGCCTACCTCTTTGTAATAGCCAGACTACCTTAATCAATGAAGTTATATTTGCTCCAAATCTAAAATGTGTTCAAATGGATCATTTATTATCAAACTAATTGCAACGTAGGCCTACCTCAGGCAAAAAAAAGTTTTATATTAGGACGCGTTTGAATGTCGCCAAATTGGCATATATATGTGTTACATTTACTTATTTGTTACATATTTTAATATCTCCCAAACTAACATAGTTTCCCTTTTTCTTTTCTTTATGTATCCCCAAAAGTACATTGATTTGTCTCGACTTGCAAATTGGCTGACTCACGATACAACCTTCGATTAAAAGGAAAAATGACTGAGAAAGATGAGTTCAACTCTGCCGCAAACATAATAGTACCTATTGAGACACCCGAAAGTTCTTGAAATATAACAGACATTCAAAATGAAGAGAAAATGGCTCACATGGAGCAAGAACTCGAGATCCTGAGGGAAGAATTGCGTCAAGTGCGAGACTTGGCCAAATTGTTAGATGCTACCTTCCTAACTTTGCCTATCTACTTCCCAAAGGCTGACTTGCCTTCTTCCGACTTACCAAATCATCCAGAACAAACTCAACACGCTCCTGCTCACGGTCGAGTCCCACCAGCTTCTCCAACTGTAGTCAGGACCATTCATGACCTTTCTAATCGTGACCCTACCATACCTACAATGCAGCAGATACTTGGGGCACATGTCGCTGCTCCCTATGAGCTACATGTTACACCCGTATATGTTGCGGGAGCTCCTACCTTCACAATAGTAGCAGTGGTTAATGTCCCATATGAGGTTGACCAATATGCAAAAATGGAGAAAGATACCCAGTTGAAAGAATATGCATCGATAAATGCCTAACTTCAGGGTCAAGAAAGGCATTCAAAAGCTTACAAGTTACTAGAGGAATGGAGAGTTTCGATTATGATGACTTGTGCATCCATCCAGAAATTGACATGCCGGTAGGGTAGAAACCACCGAAGTTTGACATGTTTGATGGAAAAGGTGACCCTCACGCACATTTAAGGGCATACTATGACAAGTTAGTCAGTGTAGGGAGAAATGAGAAGCTGAGGATAAAGTTGTTCATCTGGAGTTTGTCCGGAGAAAC
Organism: Solanum tuberosum; assembly: GCF_000226075.1. Lineage (NCBI taxonomy): Eukaryota > Viridiplantae > Streptophyta > Magnoliopsida > Solanales > Solanaceae > Solanum > Solanum tuberosum. The sequence continues at coordinate 30,975 of NW_006239466.1, forward strand.
ATTGACCTAGTATACGCGCCAGGACCCTCGTTTCAGATTCAACACTGAAATTACAGTTGACAGATTCTCATTAGCCAACCTATAGAAGAAACCATTTGAGAATTTCTATAAGTACGAACGACGTTGGAGAACTGAAGCCGAAAGGGTGCAATCACCACTAGATGAGAGTGAGCGCTCAAAGTAGTTTATTCGAGCACAAGAAGGTATCTACCTTGACAAGATGATGTCAATGATGGGCTAGAAGTTCGCAGAATTGGTCAAGATGGGAGACTTCATAGAGGAAGGTGTCAAATCTCAAAAAATTCAGTCTATGGTCGCATGGCAAGCTGCAAGTAGGGCCATACAGTCGGGTGCCATTGGCGGCATCAAGAAAAAAAATGAGGATGTTTCAGCTGTTACTTACCAATAAGGAGGACCATCCCATCGATACCCCAACAATCCCCAAATTACTGCGCATACTTCATACGTCCCATACCCAGTATATAGTACCTAACCACACTATAATCCATCCAGAGCACCAGCATACCAAAATCCTCCAAGACCATACGTCTCTGTCCAAGCACCAGTCCACCAAAATAGACCAGCATATGCACCAAGACCGCGTCCAAATCCTGAAGCTAGAAATGCTCGCACTTACACACCTATTGTCGAGCCTTACGCCCAATTTTTTGAGAGGTTGAGGACAGCAGGAGTGCTGCAACCAGTTGAAAGAAAACTTTCCCATCCAATCCCTCATAACTTCGATTGAAACAAGCGATGCGCTTACCACTCGGGAGTCCAAGGACACGACACAAAAGATTGTTATGGTTTGAAGAACCAGATCATGTCTTTGATCAGGAGAGGAGTAATCAAATGCAATCCAGCACCTCCAAATGTAAACAACAACCCCTTGCCAAACCATGAGAATTGGGAGGTCAACATGGTTACTCTAGATGAAGAATATGAGGGCACTGACTGTCCAGACATAGATAAAGCAGATGCCATGACATCTTCGGTGCAACCTGTTATCATTGTTTAACGAAGGGAACCTTTGATTGTTCAAACATATCTCCCAAGAGTTGTGGTGACCTCTCTAATCGCTAGAAATCCTGAGTATGACACAAAAGAAGTCGCATGGAACTATCGAGCAGGTGCCAAGGGCAAGACGATTGATACTGTCGTGGCTTAAGGAATGACTAGGTCGGGAGGGTGTTATGCCCTAGAGGATCTAAATCAAAGAGTTCTTGGGGAAGCACAAAATCCAAAGAAGAATGTTGCCGATGTTGAAGCCACAAAATTTTGGAAGAAGATGCAACCTAAAGATTATTCAGTCGAAGAGCAGCTGAAGAAGACGTCTGCCCAGATATCCATTTAGTCTCTGCTTATGAGTTCCGAAGCTCATAGGAATGATTTGATAGAGGTGTTGAGCGGAGTGAACATCCCAAAAGAAACCACAAGTGAAACCTTGGCTTCAACAATTGGATGAATAGTGGAACCTAACAAGATTTCTTTCCATGATGATGAGTTGCTTGTGGAAGGGGCTGGGCACAATAAAGTGCTTCACATCGCAGTCAAATGTTGCGATAAAATTGTGACTCGAGTTCTTATTGATGGTGGTTCTGGATGCGACATCCGTCCTTTCACCACTCTGAGGGATTTAGGTGTTAATATGGGGGAGATAAGGGAAAGTCGTGTGAAAGTTAGAGCTTTTGATGGAGTGCAAAAAAGTGTCATCGGAGAAACATATCTCACATTACAGGTGGGGCCGGCTGAATTCCCCATCCTATTTCAAGTGATGGATGTATCATCCAACTACAGCTTGTTGTTGGGAAGACCATGGGTTACATGGCAAGAGTGGTTCCTACTATTCTTCATCAGTGTGCGAAATTTGAGTGGGGTTTCACAGAAGTCACCATCCACGGGAGCTCAGTCACCCCATTGAATATGTTAATTCTATCCCAGTTACCAACGAGTTAGACAGAACCACTTTTCACACTTTGGAAATCATGCAAGTCGTAAGGGTCAATGAGGAAGCAGAGCCAAATGATACAAAATTGTCAAGTGCAGCAAAAATGGTTGCATCAGAGATGTTGAAGTATGGGTATCAGTCAAAGAGTGGACTTGGACCAAAGTACTCCAATGGCATAGTTGAGCCAATCCAGCTGAAGCATCATAGAGGCAACAACGGACTCGAATACGAGCCTGCCTTGGGAATAGTCCACTAGGGGGCGAGCGATACAATCTTTGTACTAGAACAAGCTTTGATTCTAGATCGAGCTGGCATTGACGACATCGTAGAAGGAATAGGCAATCTGTTCGTGGCTATGGCTGGAGAAGAGGAAGAGATAAATCTCAACAAATTGACCATTCGTGATGCCGAACCTGGAGAAATCTTGCAGAACTGGACCATCAGTCTGTCCTTGTTTCAACCAGAGTCCTAATTGTGTGGAAAAGTAATTTTAGTTGTAAAAATTAGCATGATCAAATTGAGGCTTGAATCATGCCTAATCTTTTGTTGCTTGCCTCTTCAAAAAGCTAGAATGCATTGAAATAAAAAGTCTTTGCTTTTCTTTAAAAAATTTCTCGTTATTTTAAATGTCTATTTATTTTTCTTACCTTTTGCACTTTTCAGCACTTATTTAATAAAAATCTCCATTCAACGGTTATGACATGTAACGAATCCACCGAGCAAGGTGAAAGTGATGAACAAGATCACGAAGAGTATGATGAAACCATGATGCCTGAAAATCTACCACATGGGATCGAGCAAGTTGAAAGTCAGAAAAAAGCCCAATATGGATGAAACAGAGGTTGTCAACTTAGGAGATGAGGATATCGTGAATTAAACACGAGTCAGCATACATTTGGAGGCTAAAAGAAAGCAAGAGTTAATGGAGTTGCTTAAGTAGTACGTTGACGTATTTGCTTAGTCTTATGATGACATGCCAGGATTAAGCACTCATATTGTCTCACGCAAATTACCAACTAATCCCACCATGGTTCGTAAGCAGTAATACCTGCTGAGGTGGAAATACCATCTTTAAGGATTATCCATAAGGTTGGTCTGGATGATGCTGAATGGATACGTAGCAGGCATGAATAATTGATGCTCATCGATGAAAAGAGGATGGATGCAGTTTGTCATGGTGAACTCTATCAGAAAAGAATGACCAAAGAATTCAACAAGAAAGTCAAATCTCGACAGTTCACACCGGGGTAGTTAGTATTGAAGAAGATCGTTCCTCACCAAGGAGAAGCTAAAGGGAAATTTGCGTCAAATTGGCAAAGAACCTACATGGTTCATAGAGTACTCTTTGGAGGAGCAGTAATCTTAATAGAAATGGAAGGCAAAGTGAGCACGAAGCCAATCAATTCAGACGCCATCAAGAAGTACTACATCTGAAGACCTCAAGATTAGCATTTATTTCTTGTACTTTTGCATTTTTCAATGTAACAGAATTACGTCTAAACCTGACTTCCCACGGTGGGGTACGTAGTCAACCCACATCAGATCCGGTCTCCTTTAGAAAACCCAAAAACATCATTTCCATGTATTTAGAACTACGCTCGACCTGAATTCCCTCGGTGGGATACGTAGGCAATCCTTGTCGGATTCGGTCCCTTGCATTTTTTTTTACCTTTTTATTGTATTTGAACTACATCCTAACCTGATTCCGCTTGGATACGTAGGCATCCTGAGTCAAACCCGATCATTGCATTTCATATTTTTCACTTTCCTATTTGTTTCTGAACTACGTTACGACTTGATTCCACTTGGATACGTAGGCAGCCTGAGTTAGGCCCGATCATTGCATTACATACTTCTACTTCTCCCACATGTATTCGCACTACGTTATGATCTGATTCCTATTTTGGGGATATGTAGGCAGCCTGAGTCAGGCTCGATCAATGCACTACATAATTTCCATTTTTTTCTCACCCTTAGGAAACACTTCCTTATAGTTAGCGTAACCTCAGAGTATGAAGAATATCGATCGTCGCAGTGTCTGCAAAAGATCTAGGGAAGCTTCATTAGAAGGGTAAAAGCTACAAGAAGACTATGTCAAATATAGTCAACAAAATGGAAAGCTCGATGGACTTCGGAACATGTCATAATCTAAAAACGCTGGAGAATTACTATATATATATATATATATACCTAATATATACGTAATAAACCTATTTTTTAGAAAAACAAGCTAATTCTTTTCAAAAAGATTTTTTCTACTCTTCCACCTACCAAGTCACTAGTTTAAGAAACTATGTATGGGCAAAGAAGGTGCCGAAGGATTCCAGTGACGAGGCTGCAGTCCGTGAGTCGATACAAATCAACACCCCTTCCCAAACTAATTTTTTTTCTTTGAGTGCAGGAACACATGAATCAATAAAATAATATGAAGTCTCGGGGCATGACCAGAAACGCCACTCGACTTCTCACAATCATTAGCCAAACTATTCTTTCCCTACTTTATTTCTTAGAAGTACTTCAACTTGCATCTTATATCTAAGAATACTTCATTTAAATCTTCGCAGATATGCTCAAGATCCAGACCAAATACTGAAGAAAGAGGATCCTCGTAGAAAATAGGATAGTTTCATTGATGTCAAAATAACTCCACCAACTGGAGCATGTAATCTAACCTCACTAACTCCGCCAATCGGAGACCACCGTCTAACAGCGTCAAACTCCACAAGTCTGGGGTTGTACATGGAAAATGTCACTCAAACTCCACCGATCGGAGGTCGTACATAGCAAACATCAGCCAAACTCCACCAATTGGAGATTGTACATAGCAAACACCGTCAACTCCGCCAATCGGAGGTTGTACATAGCAAACATCAACCGAAATTTGCCAATCGAAGCCTGTATATAAGCAAAAGAAGCAAAACTCCGCCAATCAGAGACCACATCGTAGTGATATCACTAAAGCTTCACCGACCGAGGGCATGCACACATAGCAACGATGTCCTACGCCGACAATTAAATTTGCATTACAAGTTTTACACAACCGAGTACAGACTTTTACATTACAACAGCCCCGCCAGCCGGAGGCTTTACATTACAAGCTTTACACAGCTGGGTACATGCTTTTACATTACAACATCCCCGCCAGCCAGAGGCTTTACATTACAAGCTTTACACTGCCAGATGCAACCTTTTACATTACAACAGCCCCGCCAGTCGAGGGCCCCAACATTACAAGTTACTTTACCTACATCACATTCATAATTCAAAAAGAGACATCAACAATCGTTTGGACATTTACACTCTACTCTTTACATTACTATTTCGATTTATAATTTTTTGAACCACAACAGGTATTTTTCACCCTTTTATATGTTTTGCAGGACAACACATTACACAGAGGAACTCTCTCTAAGAAGCAAACTAGGGCAAGTTAGTGCAATGTCAAGCATCACTAGCTATGTCAAGGATTCACTTTCAAAACTCAACTCAACTCGACTCGATTTTTAGAAGTTCATATTTAAATCTTACTTATAGATCTGTCACGTCTCAATTCATTATAACTCGACACTGGGGCAGTTTTTTGAAAATTCATCTGTCTACCATAGGTCATCAGTAGAAATCGCTACAGAGCATTTCTCGTTCAAGTTTCTTAAGAACTATATCTCATCCCTCTATTCGTGCTAATCTCTTCATACCTCACCATCAAAAGATTTCAGTATTACCATAATTCGATACTGGGGCAAATTTTAATCAAAATTTGCTATGTCCCTATCCGCTCGAACTACATATGGCCTGATTTCTCATGAAACCTGAGATATGTAGGCAACTCAGAAGCCGGAGTTCGGCCATAACTCCATAAACATTTCTTGCCGAGTTGTTGCTCAAAGTATATTTTGGTGGTCGCCCAAATTGGATCGTTTCAATGTTTCTTTGTCCACGTCTTCTCTACTCTCCTCCATGGGCAAAGAAAGGGACAAGTTGTTGACACCCAATTTTTGGCTCTCCACATTTGTTTAACTAAAGTTTTAATAAAAATAATAATAAATATAAAATATACATATGTTATGAATTTTTTATAGGAATACGAAAAGATTTTTTAACTATTTATTTTATTTGATAAATTTATTTCATAAATTTTATTACTTATATAAATTAAATATATTATATAAATATTACTACTTACTTTCTTATTTTTAAATTTTACGTCATATATATATTGCTCTTAAGGGTTAACTCAACTTTCTAATTAAATATAATTTCTATTTTTTACAATAAATATTTTTCAACAATTTTTCAAAATTAGAAAAAACTTAATTAATTAATGAGTTACTAATTTATATTTATTTTATTTTAAGAATGACTAATTTTATCAAATAAGATAATCTTGCAAAATAATTATTTTAATAAATTATGACTATTTAATAAAGAAGAGGTTATAATTTAAATGGATTTAATTTGAGCAATTTTGGCAATCCAAGTCCCCTTAAACCGGCCAATTCGTGTATGTAAGCGAGCACATGGATTGTGTTTCTTTAGTTTCAATTTTGGCCCTACAATCTAATCTAACAGTCTTAATTAATCCATCCTTTTACTATTATATATATATAATTATTATTTTTCAAACTCTTTATTTTTATCAACCGTCCGATCGTTAATTAAATAAAACCTTTTCAGCTTTTTCCCAAAAATAGTACAACCCCTAATCCCCTACTCCTCATCTTCTCCACTTCCTCTTTACTTTTCCAGCAAAAGGACGCCTCAAACTTTCTCCTCCTTCCCCAGACGTCTGCTTCCCCTTTTCCCCAAAAAAATTCCTTCCCCAAAACATTTTCCTCCTTCCCTATGCCCCCCTCATCTTCTCTCATCAATCTCCCATCACTCCTTCTCATCAAGTTTGGCCATGAACCGCCTGGAAACAACAATATCCGGCGGTCTCTAACGTCAACTCTTCCTACATCCGCCGTCCATCAATCAAAACCCTCCTTTCTTTCAATTTACATCTTTTCCAACTATTTTCTGCCCCAAAGCAGGCCTAGGAACCGTCGGTGCCAGCCTGAAAAGGTGAGGGACATGAAGAACCATTAGATTTTGGTTCGTCTCACCCTTAATCTTATGGGTATGAGAGTGGAAGCCTCTCCAAAATTGCCTATAAAATACCCCTTGGGTTCTCAATCGAAATCATCCGGAAAAAATCAAAAAATCCGAGAACGAACAGAAAAAGGGATAAAACACACTTCAAGCATTAGATTTTCAGAAAATTTCTATCTTCTTTCATCTTTCCATTTTCGGTTTTGAATTCGAGTTTGAGGAAGTTAGAAGTTACAATATTTGATGTCGAAGCTTCTGTTTGCTGCTCGACAAAAGGTACAATGTTCATCAATCTCTTCATTTCGTTTTTTGTCTTAATGTAATCTGTTGGAATGTTGTTGTAAAAGTGTGTGATTAGGCTGTCACTAACATATTTTATCAATAATAAGTTGTCGATGTAATTTGGAAACATTGAATGAAAAGAAACTGTAAGTCTTAAAACTGAATCATGTTTGTGTTACTGCTTCAATTCAACTTCTCATATTTGGATCCTTGACAATAGGAGAAGAGTATTGTTAGTTTTGACGTAGTATGAACTGATATCAAATAACTAAATTAGTAACTAGCATTTGTTTGATAGAAATTTTTTGGATACCTGAGTGTATCGTATATTCATTAGATTCTATTTGATAGTAGCAGTAAGTTAAAAGATGGGCATAATAGTTGTTGTTTGTCTTAATTCAAGTTCTCCTTGTTACCCCCAGCTACTAGCACTTTTGATCTGATTGTATAACTCTTGTATTCCCTTTCTTTAATTGCTCAAGTTTAGATGCCATTCATAATTATTTGCTTCTTCCATTTGTTTATGATTCATGATTTAATTTAAGGTTGGAAATAACTTTGTTTCTATTAAATCTTAGGTTAGTTAACTAGGCTTGGCTTGGGATTTTCTCATGCTTATTTTGACTCTAATGTGCTGTATTATCCTCCTTCTCGGGTTCATATCTTTCTTTATTCATCAAAAATCTAGCTTGTTTGTTATTCATGAGATCCAATATAACTTCAGTATAATCCAATGAAAAAATTGGTTGTCTATTTAGTGTGAAAGTCTTTTATTGGTAATCTATTTCAATAAGTTAAATACCATCTTGTTTAGTGTTAACATTCATTGTGTTGTTGTTAGTGTGAACAAAAAGGACATGCTTTGTTTTGGTTTTGATTAATTAGATAGTATAAAAAATAAGAAGAAAAGTTGATATTACTATTTTGTATGTATTCTCATGTTGTTTTAATACTCACATTATCGTACCATTTAATTGATCACTAATTTTATCTCCTTTTTTTGTGTTTCATGTACAACCGGAGGGCTGGAGTTTCTACTTTGGAACTAGTTATTGGCCTAAAATATTAGGCCAACAACAATTAGGATCATCACAACGCTTGGAGTCCCGCAAATTAGGAGTCCAATGTTTTCTTATCCTTTCTTTCGTTGTCCTATTTATGTTGTTTTGATATGTTGGCTAACTTTTACTTACAAGTTTTTGATATATTGCTTGTCCTTTATTTTGAAGTTTATTTACGTGAGCTAATATTGCTTGTTTATGAATTTAGTTGAAACACTTTTAGAACGAATAATACAAAAAATATTTTTTTTTAAAATGGGATAGCATTTTTACTTATAACATTCTTTCAGGCCTTTTAAGTTGAAAAGAGGGGGATTATAGTTTAAAAGTTTTCCAAATGATGTTTCAAAAGGGGTAAAATAATATTCATTTAGGCCTACTCATCGCTTAGGACCTCCAAATGAATTTGAGATTAGTTTAAAGGCTAGAATAATCCCCTTTAGAAATATATTAGGCTAAAATAATTACCCTATAGAAATATATTTTGGAAAGTAGGCCTTATATTTTGTTAACAAAAATAAAAATGTAAGTTATAAAACAAGCCCTGATAATTAGGCCTATTTTATAATCTTTAGATCAACCTCTTTATAAAGAAATTATATTTACTATTATCACTATCTTTATTTTTAAATCAAATATTGCTAAAAATATTTATAATCTCTTAACATGTTATTTCAAGATTTTAGATATGCCAACAGGTTCAAAATATAAGGTATATACATATACATGTTATACACATAAAGGTATATATTATATATTTTTCTCTACATAACCTATTATTTTTATCTACTATCCCTTTTTACGAATGTTATTTATTTATTTTCATAATTTATTCCTACACTTTATACATATTATATTACTAAATATAATCTATCATCGATTCGTCTATATATGTAAATAGAATAATAAATGTTCATTTTTTTAAAACAACATACATGTATGTACTATACTTTTATAATAAATATATTTAAGATCACGAACTTCATATAATATTTTGATATTTAGTATTTATTATTATTTGTTTTATTTATATTTATATTTTGAAAACTCCATTTTGTGTATTTTAATTTAAATTTGTATATCATACATACTACTACATCTTTACACCCAACTACTATTTTATTTTATTTTCTTTCACGTCATAATAAAACGACAGATTTTTCGTAAATTCAACATCTATATATTTTTAAGATAAGTTACTATGATACATCTATACTTTCCAACATATAAATTTATCATACATTTATTTATTTATTTTACTATATGATAAACATACTACTATTAAATTTATTTTAGATGTATAAATGTAATACCTTGTATTTTACTCTTTTTCTTAAACTAACGAGATTTACTTATCATTGATTTTTTAAGCAAATAAATAAACAAGTTTTTCTTAATTATATTTTCCTAAATTGAGTTTAAGGACTATCTTCGGATAGGCTCTGAGGGATGCTTAACACCTTCCCCTCGAGTAACCAAAACCCTTACTCAAAATCTCACTAGTTTCGTAAATCAAAACAAAGTTTACATTTACATATAAAAACGGTTTTCCTAAGATTTTCCTTAAAATTTAGGTGGCGACTATAAAACAAAACAAAACATTTTTTCCAAAAAAATAGAGTGACAGTCATATTATGTTGTGAACTGTTTCGGCTCGTTCGAAATAGGGTGCGACAGTCGTTTTCACCAGTAGGAGCAAGGATAACACAATGGGATCATGTACTCTTAGCAGAGCTCTTTGTTTGTCAAATCATCAAATATAAAATATAACACTCATTCTTTGGATAATTTTGGTGACCATATCTGTGGAGTAGTGTACTCTCTTCTTTCCATAGAACAAAGGTGTAACACCTCGGATTCGAGAAAGACCAAATAGAAAATTTTTAGAGTTGTAAGTGCCAACGACGGAGGCCAAACCACGTCCCGTAGATGGGACCACGGCCCGTGGATGGGACCACGTCCCATGGATGGGCCCACGGACCCATGGACCGTAGATGTGACCACAGTCTATGGTCCAAGGTCCGTAGATCATAGTCCTCAGAATCTAGTCTCTGATGCCAATGACGCCCTTCTAGGATGGACCGTCAGTCAGTCCATGGTCCATCGGTCAGGGGCCATCGATGGCTTCGTCAGATTTTAAGTGGGGTCGTTTTGGTATTTTTCCCCTATGCGTTGGACACCTAAATTACATAGTTTTGGTCAGTTTAAGCCTTGTAACTTAGTTAGAACTTACCCTAAACGATTCATTCACCAAAAAATCATCAAACTTAGAGTAAAAGAGGGGAAACAGTCGACCAAACCCTTCCAAGAATGCAACAGGTTTTCTTCAGTACCAGCCTCAAAATTGAAAGATTTCTCCATGAATTTCGTCACCTGGTATGTGGGATTTCACTAGTAGATTTCTTTCATCCACTAGATCCCTAGAATTCAGTCAGATTCTTGATTCGTTATATCTTGCTTAGACCTAGGTTTTCTAAAACCTTAGATAGTAGTTGTGATTTAGCTGTTATAGTATTCTTAATCAAATTATCATGTTTTCATGAAATCGTTGCTTAGTTCTTCGCATGAAATTCAAAACCCTAGTTGTGTAGAATCTCTTAGTTCATGAATTACACTTGCTAGGTCAGTTAAACAAATATACATGCTCTAGTTTCGAATGTTACATTGTCAGTTCTTAAATATTGCATTCTCTGATTTGCATGTCAGAATATTGAGCTATCCAGTATTTTAGTTATGTTATGTTATACACATTTCCAGTTGGGAGTAGGCTTAGCACCGAGTTAGACTAGGGTTCAGCGTACTGCATCACATCAAATACCTTATTCAGCTCCTCAATAAAGTTCTCTGGATCCTCAGTAGTGCTCGAACGCGTGAAACTTAGAGGGTTCATCCTCAAGAACTCACGAATCCTTGAAGTGTCAGCCTCTTCTTGTCGAGCTCCTCTCTACTGCCCGGCTTGGTTGGTCACAACCTGACTCAACATCCGAATAGCCTCACGGAACTCAGCATTGGTGACTTTTCCTTGAGGTTGCACCTCAGGTGCATTTGGTAACTCTTGCTCCTCAACATTACGCCTAGCAGGACGACCTCTAACAGCTCTTCGTGGAGGCATGATTATCTGAAAACATGCACAAGCACGAATTAGAAGAAACTTTTTAGAGATCAAACTCTAACGCACGAAAAGAGTGTGAAAGGAGAGAGAAATATTTCCTAAATGTTGTAGCCTCCTAATTATATATGTGGCGTGCTTTACACCGATAACTAGGACTCTACAGACACGGCTTCATAGAGTCCCTAAGACTCTTGAACTCTAGGCTCTGATACCAAGTTTGTCACTCCCCGAGCCTACACCCTGGGCTGGACTGGCACTCGAAGACCATTGCTGGCCCCAAGCGAACCCTTGGCCTGACTTACTTAACTCAGCGGAAGACACTAAGCATGATTATAATGATCAAAATGAACTTACTCGAATAGCTTAGTAGTATAACTTAGAATGTTAGAAGATTTAAACATTTAACTTGGCCAAATTGGCAACCCAAGTCTTAACATAATATAAAATGAGAAGACTAAAGAACTAATAACTGACTATCTATGAAGCCTCTAAACAACTGAGAGGGATGTTGGGACAAACCCATAACATCCTAATGAACTAAACTAGAAAGCAAATAAAGGAGTCCTTCGGATGCAAGGAGGCTCACCACAGACTCGGAGTGCTCAAGCTGGATCAACGAGGCACTGGATGCTGATCCTGGTTACCTGTGTGGCTGTGTCTGCATCATAAGACGATGTAGGCCAACTGGCATCAATACATTTAATGTACGAGTATGCGAGTTGGAATGCTAAACAATACATAGGCTTGAAAAGATTCTGAAAGAAACACTTACCTTGGCTCTTCTCAACTCATGAATAACTTAACTCAGAATAAAGCAATGAACATATGCAATATATGGAAAAGCTTTATAAAATAGTAAAAACAACTTAGTTCGTTAAAGGAAATGCAGTAACAAACTCAACTTTACTCATATAATAAAATAATATAGTTTCTGTGGGAGATTCTCTAACCGACAACCACCACTATGAGCCTAAGTGGTGATACAACGTCTTGCCCACGCTACCAGAACTATCCTATACTTTGCCGTCATATAGAATGCTTAACTTAATGGATCCATTAGCTTAACTTATGTGATCATCTAAAAATTATGACCCATTAATACCCATGATGGCTACATGGTTTATGGAGACTTGAGTTAATATGAACTCGCATCCCCATATCGGTGCTCAATACTACTCCCAAAAATATACTTAGCTCATATGTTTTAAAATAACTTCTTTCTTTGGTTTGAGATAATTACTCAAAACTTAGCTTAAAAGCTCTCTTGGAATCGATGTTCCCTTTTCTTTCTCAAAATGTGAAAACATTTAAAGACTCTTAGGGAATACTTAGTTCCCTTATAACTTTTTTGAGAAATGAACTCAACTCTTAAGTCTTAGCTTAACTTGAAACTTTTAGTCTTAAAACAAAGTTAAAACATTTGTAAAAGACTCTTGAAAGTTTGATGATTTCACTTGACTTGACTCTTAACTTTCATTGAATTGACTCTTAACTTTCCTTGAATTGAATTATGGATTCAAGGATTATGATTTGCTATAGGAAAAGTCTCTTGATGTTTAGGAATGATTTCGAATAGCTAAACTTGAGAAAAGTTACGAAATCACCGTCTTGGAACAGGTCCGCGACGCAGAGGTGTTCCTAAATAATTATTGCCGAAATTAAATTTTGAGACAGATGAGTCCGCGTCCTCTCTGCGATGCGGAGTATATTTTTGTTCACTGGGGGAACAAGTCCGCGACGCGGACTTGTTTCATGAACCTTACTCGACTTTTTCCTTCTTCATTTTTCAACCTCAAACCACCTAAATTCGATTATCTTCCTCAAATTCACTTTAACTCCCGATGCCCAGCATGTATACTCAAGAAACTAACTCAAAGCAACCCTAAACTCAATGTAAGGATCTCATAAACTTCTCAATTCGTCCTACTTCGCTAACAACATTCGAATTCAAGAATATTTGTAAAGAACATCAATTTTCCAACTCTTCTAGGACGAATCTCACTGAATTAAAAATGTTTGGCGCGTGGGTGGATGAACCCAACACTATGAGAGACTCACATACCTTGTAGGATCAATTCCTTGGCGAATACACAACCAAAATCGATCGTTCTTGGCGAATCTTGCTTTTCCTCTTCTCTTGTGTTCTTTCTCCAAAAGCCCTAACTCTATTTTTTAAAAGCGTAAACTGAACTAACTCAGTTTTGACCCCACTTAATTTACTAAAACGGATTTAAATAATCGGGTAAGGAAAAGACCAAACTACCCTTCAAAAATCCGGATTGGACATTTCCTAACCCAACAGCCCAACTTCCGAAAGGCATAACTTACTCATACGATATCGAAATCGTGCAAACTCAGCGGCGTTGGAAAGATCATTCCAAGAGCTTTCCAACCATATCTGGAAATACACCTAAATCATCCTGAGCTAGGATTTATGGTCGTTTGAATTTGACCAAAAACTCACTGTAACGTACTTAAAATTTTCCAGATTTCCTTACACTTTCCAAAAATGACTATTTACAGATTTTACACTTCTTTTCTAGTTATTTCAAATTGCGAGATGTTACAATCACTTACCTTCCTTTTATTTCTCAACTTGGGCCCACGTTTTACTTAATTTGACTCCATTATTTGTGAAAAAGAAAAACAAAGACATTTATTACCCACTTTTGTCTCTCTCAAATTTTTACCCACATTCTCTCCTTTCTCTCTCACGAATTTTACCAATATTCTGTCATCTCAATTAACTTAAACCAACCTTTGTTAAATCGAAAGTCCTTTATTTTTCTAAGAAATTTCAGTAATCATTCCAAAGATTTTCAACCTTTGATACAAGTAAATGCATTGTCATGAAGTATTTTTTTTTTAGTTCTAATGTTCGATGTATTTGTTTGAAGTTATTAAGATTTTCGTGTGTTCTTGTTTTTTTCAATCTCTCCATTTTCAGTTAGGGTTTTAGATAAGGAGAAAACAACAAAATTGCACTCCAATGTTTGATTCAAAGAGGACGATAAGAGGTATTCCATATAATCAACAACTTTTGGAGATTTTGTCTCTTTTGATTTATGCATTACTCAAGGATTATTTGAAAATATAGGTTGTGCGCCTAAAATGGCTCAAGAGAGTAGATCTAAGTTTCTTCATGATTCTATCGATATTTAAGTTCAAGATAGCAATGTCAGCAAGGGTAAAAATACTATTAATTAAAAAAAGAATTTTTTTGGGTGCAGAAGATTTAAAAAAACTTACTGAAGACCAAGTTGAGGAAGAGAACAATTTCCTATTAGTTTGTTTTGTATTTATAGTTTTTTCAGAATTTTGTATCCTTACTTAATTTGTATTCAAACCGGTATGTATACTATTAATATTTATATTCATTCAAAATCTCATGTTGCATAGTTTATGGATCTTGTATTTGTTCCTCATTTGTATTCATGCCAAAGATATAACAACTAGTTATGTTTTTTTATTTATAGGAGAACAATTTTCCATTAGTTTGTTTTGTTTCTATAGTTTTTTTTTTCTAGAATTTTGTATCCTTTCTTAATTCGTATTTAAACCAGTATGTATACTATTAATATTTGTATTCATTCAAAATCTCATGTTGCATAGTTTATGAATCTTGTATTTGTTCCTAATTTATATTCATTCGAAAGGTATGCCAACTAGTTATTTATTTTATTTAAGAATGATTGCAACAAATATTCACTTATTCCTTTTCAGTTTTATATTTCATTCTCACTTTTCAATCATATTGTTTTTGTATTTTATATATCTTTATACAAAATATAATATAAAAACTAGAATGAATACAAATACAAATAATATACATATTGGAATGAATACGACTTAGGAAAGGAAATAAGATTCTGAAGAAAAAAATAAATACACGGTGAAAAATATACATGAATAAAACTATGTTTCTAAAATAACTACATATTCATTTGGCATACCTATTGAAATGAATACAAACTAATAAAGAAATACACGTTTCATTATACAAAATAGAACATGAAAACTAGAATGAATACAAATACAAATAGTATACATATTGGAATGAATACGATGTAAGAAAGGAAATTCTGAAAAAATAAAACAAATACACTGTGAGAAAGGTATGCCAAATAAGAAATAAAACTATAGGTGTTCAAATTTGTAAATTAAAAAAATTCAAACTTAACAAATAAAACTATAAGTTATTATCATAGAGTTTCATAACAATAATTAGTTATGAAAGACAAGGTCAAATAATGGTTCACGAGAGACGTTTCTACTAAAAATAAAACAATGAAAAGAATTTGGAGTCAAATTTGAAGTTTTAGGAAGAAGGAAGAGAATCACTTATTTTGGGTCTCATAATCTTTTGTAAATTTTCAACAACTTTATCTAATTTGACATATTCTCTATCTTGATTTTCTCTAATTTGTTATTTGGTAGTTATATTATGTTAAGTTAAATGAAGAAAAATATATAAATCAGCCCATACCAAACTAAAATATTGACATTTGAAAGTGTGACTAAGAAATGTTAGTTAGATGAGGAAAAGGTCAAAGTAAAGGAAAAATCACGCCACATGTTTATTTAAGGGACAATATTACAAGTTTTAAATCTACTTTTAAAATATTCTTGCTTATAATAGTTTAATTACGGATTATAACAGATCACCTTTTATTTATAAATTAATTTAATTTTACTTTATTACATAATTAGACTTTTATAATTTTATATTTATTATTAAATAATATAAATAAAGAATCTACCATAATTATCTCTTACACATTTTTAGAAATTTTACCTTGATTCTTGTTCCTTTTTTAACATTATACGTCAAACCCACACTCCTCCTGTTACCACACTTGTTCTAGTCAGCATCCCACCACCCCATGTTCAAAAATTACCAATTTCTCTTTCACCTCTTCAATCATCTTCCATAGAAACCGTTTCTACACCTCTTAAATCAGAAAATTTTCATTCTACAATCAAAAGAAAGGGAAGATTCACAATTCATTCTACAATCAAATGAAAGGGCAGATTTCACCTCTTCAATCATCTTCCATAGAAACCGTTTCTCCCTGCATATGTTGACAAGTCTCAATCCGACCCACTCGAAGTCAAGCATCTGGCGAATGTGCCTCAACAAGAGATAAGTTCAAAGTATGTATTTCTATCTTTTAGTGATTTCATCAGAAAAATAATTCACTTTATCTCTCAAAATTATTTTTCTTTCAATTTTATTTCAGTGATTGTGGCATGTACACATGTTTATTTGTTGAATACATCAGCAATGGAGTTTTTGATATGGGTTCCATTGATATCGATGCAAGGTACCATCGTCAAAGGTACGCCACAATCATGTGGCAGTACAAAAAAACCAAGAACGATATGGCCGATTAGTGAGAGTGAAGTAACTGGAACTGTTGCTAGCAAATTTGGTGGACCCTGCATAGCAAAAGAACATGCTCCGAATACCAACAATTATCCTACACCAAGATCACATAAATCAAATTTGAGATAGTTGATTGCAACTTAGACCATTATATGTTTTTTAAATTTTTGGATGATATATATTTGTTTTTGCTACAGTTTTAAGTTTTGGATGATATATAATATGCACTGTTTTCTTCCAGTTAGATACCAACTACATTCATTTTTATTTTAAATTTGTCAAAAGTTCTCAAGTTGGATACCAATTGTATACAATTTGGATATCAACGTTAGCCAGATTTTTATTGGACTTCAGTTTTGAAAAAAAACCTCATAAACATAGTACCAAATAATTCATATACATTTTTAAACTTAACTAGATTTGTTAACATATGAATTACTTATTTTCTCTTATAATTTCATGATACTAGTTCTATACAAACTGCATACCAATTGGATACAACATCAAATAGTTTTATTTTCGAAACTAAATGAACACCAATTTAGAATACATGAAATACGAGTGTCATTTAATTGGTATCCAATTTGTATATACTGTCATCCAAAGATGAATTACAACTTGTCTCTTATAATTTCGGGATACCAGTTACATACAAATTTCATACCAATTGAATTCAACATTAAATAGTTTTAGTTTGGATATTAATTCGAAACCAAATGAACACAAATTTAGATTACATGAAATAAGAGTGTCATTTAATTGGGATCCAACTTGTATACAATTGGCATCCAATTCATATATGATTGGTATTTTTTATTTCAAAATTTAACACAAAAACTAAAAAATAAAAAAATGTATGAAGTTGGTATCCAACTTGTATAAATATTGGAAGAATGAATCTGACAATGTAAAACAGTGATCATTATATTATGTACCCACCTCAATTACATCTTGTTTTATATTTTTTTTCAAGTGGGACACCAAATGAATACTAATTGTAAATTACATTAACTAATATCAGTGTGGATTCAGTTGCATACCAAATAAATACCAATTGCATACCATTATTACTTAATAAATTACTCAATATATATTTTGAAAAACAATGAATACATTGTCACAATCAAAGAAAAACATGAGTTTAAAAGGCAAAATAAAACAAAACATGATTTTGTCACAATTTATAAATTATGATTTTTGGTGCAGGGTAATTTGAACATGTCTTCTTGTTGTGGCTCTCTCAACGACATGTACTACAAGTAACTTTAGACCTTATGAATTTCACATTAACAAATCACTTCCAGCGTTCAAGTTGCGGTCATCCTACAGTTCTTTTTTAACCAGGCGGTGTCACACCCCTTGTTTCCTCAAAATTAATTGTTTTGAAAGAAAAGAGTTTTTTTCCAATTAAAGTGACTTTTGAAAAGAGATTATTTTATTAATCAGAGTCGCCACTTGGAATTGAGTTTTGGTGTTCCAAGTCACCTTATTTAAATCCCTAATCAAAAAAAAATTAACTCTTTATTTTGTTTGGTCTGCGAAAACAGAGATCGGGTAAGAAATTATGTTGACCGAGGGGAAGGTATTAGGCATCCCTCGAATCTCTTGGTTCTAACACGGTCGCTTTATTGACCTTTGTATGACTCGACTTAATTTTTTGACATATTATATTTATTAGCTTAATAAATTTACTTATGTTCCGCGTTCTTTAATTTATTTTAAACTTGCTTTTAAAATTGTCTTACTTTTATTAGTGTGTGCTGTATTGGTAGCAGCGCTTTTCAACTTTGCCACAAATTATTTTTATTTATTTTTTGTATTTCAAGACTAAAAGTAGTTTAATATTCTTTAGATCTTAAAATTTGTCTATTATTATTATCAGCCTAAATTACATGTTATCTTAATTTTATTTTTTATGATTTTCTAAAGAGAATGAACACAATATTAATAAGAACACAAGGTAAGAATAAATTAAAATAGTACACCTTCCCATACAAAATTTACACATGTTACATTAGTATAAACATGTTAGGAATTATGGGCACCTAAAATCTTTTAATTTTCTTTATTTTAGTCATTAAATGAAAAGAAAAACCTACTACTTAAAGTCATATTTTACATAATAAATCTTTATCATTAATTATTCTCATCATTTCAATTTATTAAGCTATAACTACACATATCATTATTAAAAACAAATATGAAAATAAGAATAGACTTGGACAATAGTGTTACTTAAATGCGAAATAAACTATAGGTTGTTTAAACAGGAAATAAACTAAGTTTTGTTATAACAATTTCGCACCAAGTCTAACGGTATAAAAGATCTAAACATAAAATTGATATAAAAGATTTGAGCATACTTCATATTATAATATTAATGAATACAAATGGTTTAAACACATACAAAATTTAACAATTTCAATATATTGCAATCAATGCTTGTATAATCATGACATTAAACTATATAAAAAGGATTAAGTGTTACCTCTTGTGAAAATAAATTCACAAAAAAAGACAACGATTGGAACCACGAAAATAAACCTCGAACTCAACTTTTATTGTGTCGTCTGTGTGTTTTGTTTGGTGTATTTGGTGTTGTGAGTATTGAAGTAGTATTGGAGTAGTGTAATATGTGTTGTTGAATCTAAAATGATAGGAGTGATATTTGATTCTTTCTCTGGAATGTGTTTCTTCTTCGTGTGTGTATATTTTTTTTTATGTTTGCTGATGGTATTTTTTTTCGGTATCTTTCCATGTAGTCCCCTTTTACTTTTGTGTACTGGCTTGCTTTATATAATGGTATATTGGTATTGTGTGTGTTGGTTGTTTGGTAGTGTGCATGTATGTACGTGTGTGTAGTGTGTTGGAAAGTTGGGGTGTATAGTTGTAGTGGAGTTGAGGAGGGTAGAAAATGGGGTATCATAGATGGTGGGGTCCGGGTAAATTGGCAGGGAAAAATGGGGTGAGGGTAGGTTAGTTTAATATTTATTTTTTTAATAATATAATATAATATAATTATTTTTTAAACTAACAAAAAATTGAGTAGCTAATAATAAATTATAATTAAGAAATACTAGCTTATTTATTAAACAAAATTAAAAATAAAATATTTTTGTTTTGTTTATTTTCAAATCTTTTAAAATAAACTTACTAAAATAAGATAAAAGAAAAAAATATCTAATTTATATATAAAAGCAATATTTATGCACTAAAAATGGTGTAATACCTTAACCACGGTAGAAAATTACGTGTCTACAGTTGGCAACAACTTAGGCTCAGAAACATAACTTGGTATATCCCACGTACTCTCGCATGGGAGAGGTTCAACATGGATCGCATATGCATCTTCAATACAAAAGAAAAAAATACATGTGTTATATTTGTATACAAATACAAAAGAAAAAATACATGTGCTATATTTGTATACAGACTTTATACAATTCTTATTCACACATTTCATACATATTTTTACTCAATTGTCATCAATTATTGACACCAATATCATGCCAGTAGAATACTAAAATAATTCCAACTTATAAATATTAATTGTAATTTCTTAATTAAAAAGTATACCAAATTCATTACATTATTATTATCAAATTACATTCCATAATAATGTCAAAAAAAAAATCCATTCAAATCAGAAATCATACCATAAAACATTATAGAATAGAGTATACACATTTCATACATTTTTTGGCACACTTTTCATACATATATCATGCTAACATTATTACTATTTCATACCATAAGTCGTAATTTTTTTCATAGCAGAATCATGTCAATATAATACAAACATAATACTATTTTTAACAATTAATTGTAATTTATTAAGTAAACAGTAAACGCAATTCATTCAAATATAATTCCAAAATCGTAAAAAAAAGAAGGTATAAATAGTATACCAATTACAAATTATGTAAAAAAAAAATTATGAGAAATCTTGAATTAAAAAAAATTCATACCAAAATCTATTCCAGTTTCAAAAAAATATTATGTAATCTCAGAAAAAGAATGTTCATATAAAAAATGTCACAATTAAAATCTATTATACACAAGCAAAATATGAAAATTTCTGTAATGACCCAAAAGGTCATTTTTTGAAAATACCATTTTATCCCTCCCAATAGTTACCCAGAGTCATTCCTGATTAGTCGGTGAAGTTTGTTTGAAAATTTTGAACTATTTGATAACTATGATTATTTAATTAATGAGTATTTATTTATTTATTAATTTAATTAGTTGATAATAATGGGCCAAACCTGAAATTTGTTTAAGACTATATTAAAATAAGTAGTAGGATTTATCACTTTAGTACATAATTAATTTAGAAAAGAAAAGAAAGAAAACAAGAAATTACCGATGCATAGCTCTGCGGCGGCCAGCATAGGAATTGCACAATCTACGTCCATGTAAGAGTTCAATACGTTAATATGTGAATGTGTGAATATGCATAGACTATTATATAATAATCTATTACTATTGATGTGTGAGGGAAAGAGAAAACCATAACTAAATTGGCTAAGTGAAAACACTTACTGACCGTCGGTGGTATTGGGGACAAGACATTAATGGCAATCATTGGCTAATGATTGCCAATGTTTAGAGATTTTAATGATTTATTTTATATTATTTATGTATTATGTACATGTATATATGGAATAGATTTGGGTTAGGTCTCGTATGCTACAGTAAACTACTATGCATATTTTTAGTTTCGGTTATAAAAGTTTCTTATGGTTATCACCTTAAAATTCAAGGTTTTGACGTATTAAGATAAGAAATTAAATAGTAGGTGTCTTGTATTCTATGAATGTCAATTGACTTTTATATTTTGAGGATTTGAGACTAACCATAAGCTTAAAATTTGGGAAATATGAGAGTTGGTATATTCATTGGCATCAAGATTTACGAACTTGATTATAAATTTGGGTGAATTTTGGTTCAAGGCTAAACACATAGTAATGTGGGTGTTGTTAGTTTCAAAATCTTATTGTGGTAATTTGTTTGGATAGATTGTATTGATTTGGATCCCAACGAAAGGAAATGCTCAAGTCCCGGAGTGATTGTTCG
>NW_006239466.1:56479-57127 GCF_000226075.1 Solanum tuberosum
GACCGTCGATGGATTTACGGTCCGTAAGTCCCTTCCGTCAGTCAGGACTTAGAAAATATTTCAGCTTCCAAAAATCAGCTTCTCTGAAGCAAACGACGGACCAACAGTACGGACCGTAGATTGATCTACGGTCCGTCAATCCCCTCCGTAGCTCCACACATAATCAAAAATCAGTGTCACTCTACGGATCAACAGTACGGTCCGTGGATTAATCTACGGACCGTCATTAGACGCCGTGGTTCCACACATGGTTAGATTTCCCTGATTTGTCCTCTATGCCTTGCCTGCTGATCTACGGGCATAACCTACGGACCGTGAATGGATCTACGATCCGTAGATCACCTCCGTGAATTCCTTTCTTCTGCATTTCTTTTAACTGTCTCTACACTTCTGCACCTGAACGTCTTTCCTGCAAAACATGATAAAAACACATCAAAACCAATATAAAAAGGCCTTAGACACACACAACTTGTAAGTGAAACGTATTAGAAATACCGTAAACTCACGGTATATCAACACCCTCAACTTAAATTCGTTGTTTGTCCTCAAGCGACGCACTACAACTCTAAACGATACTTGTATAAAAGCAAGCATATCAAGCCCAAGCAGTAACATGGCTCTCTACCCCCCTAATTGTTGGAGTGCACA
>NW_006239466.1:57227-58173 GCF_000226075.1 Solanum tuberosum
CGGACCGTCGATGGATCAACGGTCCCTAAGTCCCTTCCGTCAGTCAGGACTTAGAAATATTTCAGCTTCCAAAAATCAGCTTCTCTAAAGCAAACGACGGACCAATAGTACGGACCGTAGATTGATCTACGGTCCGTCAATCCCCTCCGTAGCTCCACACTTAGAATCTTCAAAAATCAGGTACTGGAACCCTCGAAGTATCACTCTACGGATCAACAGTACGTTCCGTGGATCAATCTACGGACCGTCATTAGACGTCGTGGTTCCACACATGGTCAGATTTCCCTGATTTGTCCTCTATGCCTTGCCTGCTAATCTACGGTCATAACCTACGGACCGTGAATGGACCTACGGTTCGTAGATCACCTCCGTGAATGCCTTTCTTCTGCATTTCTTTCAGTTGTCTCTACACTTCCGCCCCTTAACATATTTTCTGCAAAACATGATAAAAACACATCAAAACCAATTTAAAAAGGCCTTAGACACACACAACTTGTAAGTGAAACGTATTAGAAATACCGTAAACTCACGATATATCAATCACGCGCCGCGATAGATACTACATTTCGAGGGACGTGTCGCGCGCCATGACGCATACTATATTTTGAGGGACGTATCACGTGCCGCGATGGTTACTATATCAAGGGTCGTATCGCGCACCGCGATGCATGCATGGACAGATATGTCCCCCATGGGTCCCGGACTGAGAGACAGCGGGTGTGTATCATTAGGTCAGACATGCATCACTATATACTTGACATTGCATTGCACTTCTTTATTATTGGTGAACTTGATCTTGTGAGTGCCTTTCTATGGAACATGTGACTGATGAATATTAAGTTTGTTGTTGAAGATATGCAATTGTTAGAGTGTTGTGTTGAGCTATGTGCTTTGTAAACTGTGAACTGTTATGTTGGGCTGGTTTTAAGCAGGTTGTAGTTGTGGA
>NW_006239466.1:58485-64820 GCF_000226075.1 Solanum tuberosum
TTTTCTTTTGATTCAATTGTAATACTTTAGAGGCTTGTACATGTGACAGCCAGATTTTGGGGTTATATTTAAGTTTATTATAAAAATTTCCGCATTTTATTGTAATGTTTGAGTTTTAGGCTGACTTGTCTTGGTGGGTTAAGACGAGTGCCATCACGTCTATTTTTGGGTCGTGACAAAATGGTATCAAAGCCCTATGTTCATAGGTCTCACGTGTATAAAAGTCGAGTCTAAGTAGAGTCTCGAGGATCGGTACGGAGACGTCTGTACTTATCTTCAAGAGGCTATAGTGACTTTAGGAAAAATCTTCACTTCCTAGATCTCTATCGTGCGTACTTGGTCTGGTTTTGATTCTTATCTCTTCACTTCATTCACTTTCACTTATAGTGATGACACGTACGTGGTTTCTCATGTGAGTAGTTGATGTCGTGTATGGTTTGAATGTTATGTTTGGTATTAAGGTGGAAGTAATAGACTTATGAAAATGATGTATAGTCAAATTCGAAATGTTTAGTAATTTGAAGGGGTTGAGTTAGGTGATGGCTCGATGATGCATTTTGAGGATATTGGATGATGATTTTGAACAAATGTTTGGAGATTTTATGAACATGGGTATTTCTTTTGGTTAGTTACCCTAATAAAGGGAATAGTACTTGTGTGGTATAGGCAATATCTTGATTAGTTCGATAATTGAAAGTGGAATAGTTAAAAGGATGGATAGGAAATGAATAGTGTGACTTTGGAAATTACAGTTAATAAAGTTGTATAAGTATGGGTTGTTTAGTGTATGATGAGAATGATGTTGTAATAAACTAGGTCAGAATCTCTACTACGATTTTATAGATTGGGTATATATTTAAAAGAGACATGATACAACTCCTATAATGGTATCGATGCTTACTTGGTTAAAGTTATAGAGTGTTACTTCTATCATAAACCCAATCTTAGATAGAGTGCATATCACTTTGGGTTAGAGACCAAACAAATTTGGTAATGTACTGTAGATAGTTAGTGGGTAGACATGTGTGACCTATTTGGATATGATCTTCTTAGTAGGTATGATGTGTTCTAGTGGTGGATCTAACGGACTTTCACGATGTGGTACTAGTGGTACATGGAAATGGATACGTTGATAACATGTGCAATTACTAACTACTTAAAGAGATACATGCTCATATAATGAGATTTGATGTTGTATTCACATTTGAGAAACCAACTAGCTTGTTACTACAGATGAATGAGTTAAGCATTATTTTTAAGGAAAATTTTAGTGGTGGATCTTTGGTATGGTATTAATACTTTTAGGTTGTGAAATGTATTCCAAAATTCTAAATGAGGTCAGATAATTTTATCTTAAGCTCCAAAGGAGTAGATTGATACCGAAATAACAAACTTATGGGTAAAGAAACTCTTAGCTAGTATACTTGGGTGAATGAAATTGGAGAATTATAGTAAGAAAGTGTGTATATAATTGAGTTATTCCTTTGAATTTGATTGGTATAGTTAGGTTTGAGATGTCATATCGATGACAAGGATGACTTTGAGGTGATGGCAAGGGCTAACCGAGCTTAATGGTAATAAGAGTTGGTCATGATTGTGATTGGGATGCAACTATATGATGAGGATTGTTAATTATATGAATTTTTATATTGTAATGACGTCTTGTGAGTATCTAAGGTTGTAGTTTGATACTATTTGGTGAGTACCTTGATTGCATGGAAAGTTTTAGGAGATGCGGGGACAACGCTTGAATAGAATTTAACGGAGCTAGAGTCACAAATTAAAAGAATTAGTGGAATATAATTTAGTCTTTCGAAGGAGGCGACCGAGAACAAAGATATTTACCTTGAGTGCAAGGACAAAAGATATATCTTCAGATAGTAGACAAATGGGTTTAGAGGAACATAGTTTCATCTCTTTTGTTGTGGTTATGGTGATAGTGTTACATGTCATTCATCATATTGGTTAAAAACTATTGGATAAAACTTGAGAAAGGAGTGTATAGATGTTCAACTCGAGTGTGATTATATTTTTTTTTTTTTGTGGTTTTGAGTTTGGAAATGAGTACGATTGACTTTTTAGCAAAAGATATGATAAGGTCAATGGAGAGGCGATCAAAGATACACTAAGATACGTGAATTCATAAAAATCTTCAAAGTATGAGTTAATCTTGATAGATAAAGGGATTGGGTTACACATTTGGATTCAAAATTTAAGGTTTTCATTGTGAGTTTAGGTTTGTGGTAGTGTGTTTGTCAAGGTATGGATTGGTAAGGTAAGAAATGATCGATCGCATTGAGTATGAAGCACTTGGAAGGACTTAAAAATAATTTGAGTAGTAAATTTGGTTACTTTTGATTGTTATACCTAAAGGGGGTTTCACGTAATGTTTTGGTTTAGAGGATAAGGTAAAAATATCATGAGTTGTTGGTCAAAGGATAAGATTGGTAAGCGAGTCAACCAAAGGAACAAGAGTTTGGTGTATTGAAGAGTTCAAGATATTCATAATTTTGTGTCATGGGAAGAATTTAAGAAAAGTGGAGGAATAAGACCTCTCGTATAAACCTTGTTGAAGGATTTATTGATTTTTGCCTATGAGTTTAGATATGACTGTGAGATGTGAACTAGTTCGGTACAGAATCACTAGGAATTTATCATCGACTTTTCTAAAGATTGAGTTTTTGTTTGGGTGACAAGCAATGATGTGTGGAAGATTTTATGTGGTTATATCGAGCTAGATTGTTCAAATTATGATAGGTAACTTATTGATGTTCAACGGTGTGGACCTACAATTTTACATGAGTAATGAGGATTTCGAGGGGATTGAAACTACTTTGTCGTAGGACGATATAGATTGTTATGATGTGTTACATAGGTATTTGATGGTGAGTAGAGGTTACGAGCTTATAGTATACAAAATTATTGGAGTGACCAAGAATATTTCTTAAGTGTTGGTATGAGGTATATGATGGTTTTGATTATTAGTGAAAATTTGAAAGATTACGTGCAGTTGACATTGTATGGTTAGTCAATAACTTTATATTGATGGGAAAGTACTTTTAGATTTGAAATTAGTGCTATCATCCTTGGGTGGGACGTATCTGTCATAAATTACTTTTTTGGAAAGAGAGAACACCATAGTTTGAAAATTTTGGAGGCGATAATGTGTTTGTTAAGAAGACTTTGATACTAGTGATAGTTTGAGAGTAAGGTAAATGATTGGTGTGGTTATGATATTTTTTTTAGTATTAAGAGTGTTGGCTTTAGTGGAGTACTGTGAGAAGTATGTGGGGATCAATGAACAAGTAGGTGAGAAATTATAATCGGGACTAGATTGGTGATTGTGGGTATCTAGAAAATTAAAGAGATAGAGTCATATGAATGAAAATGTTTGATATGGGCACTATGGAAGAAGTATCTAGTGTTATTCAACTTTGGTTACGTATATTCTTATATGACCATTTACTTCGTTTGGATATGGTTTGGAGCATGATTCACTACCTATAACCACACGTGTTTTCATATCTATGAGTGAATCCTTAGTGGTGGATCGATTGTACCGATCTTCTGATTGTCCTCATGGTAGGGTGGCATCCTTGGTTAGATTTGTTCATTTCAGTTATGGAAAATTTGGTGTTGTTTAGGATAGCTAAAGTATACTAGTGATTCTACATGCACAACCTTGCTTAAGAGAATTCATAGAAGTGCTACCAAGGATACTTACAGTTATCTGGTGGTCTTAATATTCATGTCGTCGTCGAGGTCACGTTCAAATATGTGCGATTGAATGTGGGGATCATTGGGTCTAGTTTTGTCGTTCTTATGGTTTGTCTATAATCATAGTTACAGATATAGTATCCCGATAGTGTTGTTAGAGATTTTGTATACTTGGATGTATCGCTTGTTGGGTGGTTACTTGATAATTTCCATCTTTGGATCAGATGAGTTCGATTCTCCTTGATGGGTACCCGATGTCTAAAGATCACATTTTTATAACTTAAGTTCGTGAAAATATTATATTATGAGAAAGGAATCTTGATATGACGTGTGATGATTTGTGCATTATGAGTGTTTGGTGGTTGGTTGTAGTCTGTATTGATTTAGAAGGTTATCCTGGTTATGGGAGAAAAGATTCATCATGAAGGTTGTGTTAAGGTCCAATGGGGTTGAGTTTAGATTGAGTTCATGAGTTAGTTTGTGGCTTGGTAATCACTCTTGATTTATAGATCTTCCAAAGTTTGATTCAAAAGTTGAGTTCTTAATAGTTGCTCTTGATGGAATGGTCTTAAGGATGTGCTCAATTGGAAAGATAAACATTGACTCTGGAAATTATACCTCAGACTATCGATAATGTCAATTTTCCTTCTTTCTTATTCTTTATGTTCGAGGACGAACATGGTTTTTAGTAGTGGATAATGTAATGACCCAAACGGTCATTTTTAAAAAAATACCATTTTATCCCTCCCAATAGTTGCCCAGAGTCATTCCTGATTAGTCAGTGAAGTTTGTTTGAAAATTTTGAACTATTTGGTAACTATGATTATTTAATTAATGAGTATTTATTTATTTATTAATTTAATTAGTTGATAATAATGGGCCAAACCTGAAATTTGTTTAAGACTATATTAAAATAAGTAGTAGGGTTTATCACTTTAGTACATAATTAATTTAGAAAAGACAAGAAAGAAAACAAGAATTTACCGATGCATAGCTCTGCGGCGGCTAGCATAGGAATTGCACAATTCTCGTCCATGTAAGAGTTCAATACGTTAATATGTGAATGTGTGAATATGCATAGACTATTATATAATAATCTATTACTATTGATGTGTGAGGAAAGAGAAAACCATAACTAAATTGGCTAAGTGAAAACACTTACTGCCGTCGGTGGTATTGGGGACAAGACATTAATGGCAATCATTGGCTAATGATTGCCAATGTTTAGAGATTTTAATTATTTATTTTATATTATTTATGTATTATGTACATGTATATATGGAATAGATTTGGGTTAGGTCTCGTATGCTACAGTAAAATACTAGGCATATTTTTAGTTTCGGTTATAAAAGTTTCTTATGGTTATCACCTTAAAATTCAAGGTTTTGACGTATTAAGATAAGAAATTAAATAGTAGGTGTCTTGTATTCTATGAATGTCAATTGACTTTTATATTTTGAGGATTTGAGACTAACCCTAAGCTTAAAATTTGGGAAATATGAGAGTTGGTATATTCATTGGCATCAAGATTTACGAACTTGATTATAAATTTGGGTGAATTTTGGTTCAAGGCTAAACACATAGTAATGTGGGTGTTTCAAAATCTTATTGTGGTAAATTGTTTGGATAGATTGTATTGATTTGGATCCCAACGAAAGGAAATGCTCAAGTCCCGGAGTGATTGTTCGACTATTTGAGGCAAGTGGATTTCTAAACCCTAAATGATTGTTCGGCTATTTGAGGCAAGTGGACTTCTAAACCCTTGTTGAGTGTATGGAATTCATGTATTTCCTTGTAATATGTGTTTAGGGTAATGAGGCTTGGTGATGGGTTGACTTGCCCACATTGATTAATTCTAATGATGAAAAAGGGATAATAAAAGGCAATGTGATCAATTGTTTGTGTGATGTGTTGAGAATTGTTTGAAAGGCTTGTTGAATCATTGTTGATGTTGTATCCTGATTGTGTTGTTGTGAATTGTGCAATGTTATGAAAATTGTCATCTCTTCATTATTTGTGTGAACATGTCATTTGCATTGTTCTGAGTCTTGGTTGTGACAAGTGTTATGTGCATTGAGAAAGAATAAGAAAACAAAGAAGATGTACCATTTCGAGGGACGTATCACGCGCCGCGATGGATACTACATTTCGAGGGACGTGTCGCGCGCTGCAACGAATACTATATCTCGAGGGACGTATCGCGCGCCGCAATGGTTACTATATCGAGGGTCGTATCGCGCGCCGCGATGGATGCATGGATAGATATGTCCCCCATGGGTCCCGGACTGAGAGACAGCGAGTGTGTATCATTAGGTCAGACATGCATCACTATACTTGACATTGCATTTCATTGCATTGCACTTCTTTATTATTAGTGAACTTGATCTTGTGTGTTGCTAATCTTGTGAGTGCCTTTCTATGGAACTTGTGACTGATGAATATTGAGCTTGTTGTTGAGAATATATGATTGTTAGAATGTTGTTATTGAGATATGTGCTTGTAAATTGTGAACTGTTAGGTTGGGCTGGTTTTATACAAATTGTAGTTGTTAAGGTTCGGTTGGGGTGTAAGGAGTACTTGTATTCTATCCCCTTAGCTCGTGTTTAGAGGCTTACTTG
>NW_006239466.1:65631-76922 GCF_000226075.1 Solanum tuberosum
TTTTCTTTTGATTCAATTGTAATACTTTAGAGGCTTGTACATGTGACAACCAGATTTTGGGGTTATATTTGTGTTTATTATAAAAATTTCCGCATTTTATTGTAATTGTTGAGTTTTAGGTTGACTTGTCTTGGTGGGTTAAGACGAGTGCCATCACGTCTATTTTTGGGTCGTGACAATTTCCTTTCCTGTATCTTTGTTCTTAATTTTTTTTAATTTTTTTACGTTTGAATAGTATCACAATACAAATAAAAAATCTCAAAGAAACTAACCTGAAGGATCTCATCTACCACCATGCTTTATTTATATTGATAAGAAGCCGTCCATTACAATAAAATGAAGATTATTGAATAAAAATGAATTGGAACTAGTTGTGAGCGATGACAATTACTGTAAAAATTGAGAGGAGAGAGAAACGTTTGAACAAAAGAAGAAAATCTGTTTTGAAAGAAATTTAATTGATTTTAGTATTTGTTTTTCTTTTTCACTTTGTTTAAAAAAATAACCGATTTGAGTTAAAAAAGGAAAACAAATATTCTTTTTTTTAATCTCCTAATTTTATGCCACACATTAATTATCATTAATGAAAACAAATTAATTACTACTAATAATTTCATTTTTTACCTTATATTTTTTTCAAACAATTTAATTTTTACTGGTATTTTTTTTTTATTTTAATAAAATGTTAGAACTTGCAATTTTTTATTGTTACAACTTGAAAGAATTATTCTACATCATAACTTGAAATTATTAGCCCTATTTATGCCAATTATAAAATTTTCACAATAATTAATTATGAGGAGAAAAAGGTCAGGTCAAAATAAGCCCAGTCAGCCCATTCTCCTTAATTAGGTTTTGATCTCTTCTCTACTCCAACGTGCTACTCGCGTCTCTTTCAAATGCTTTCGCCATTGACAGACGCTTGGTGAAAATTTTGGGACATTTCAGGCGCGTCTCTATTCCTCTTTCTCATTTCATGGTTCAAGAACGTTCATATCAAAAGCACGAGAAAATGGTCCAATTGAATTGAATTATTTTGATCCTTAATATATACCACATCACAGACACTCAGACAGGGCCCCATATTTAAAAAAAAATACTTATATATATTATTAAAAAAAATTATATGTTTTTTAATTTTTTTTTAATTAAAAAACAAGTAAGAAGTATAAAAAATGACTGTTAGTTTTTCCACTTTTTTAAGGGAATGAAACATTTTTTGGGAATAATTTCCTTTAAGTGGGAAATTGTGTTTTCTTATTTATCTCCTAAAAGGTTGATCTTATATTATTATTTACCTTATACTCATATTTTTTATTCTCTACTTTATTATTTTTATTCAATATTAAATTCTCTCCTGCAATTTTTTTTTGTTTTACTGTTGCTTACAAGTTACAAAAGAACAAAAATTATTTTTGATGTACTTCTTCAAAATCTCAAGATGTGCAACAAGCAATCATTATATTGAAGGAACACAACACTATTTCGATATTGTTTTACCAACTTATCAAATTCATGAGCCAGGTTTTATTATTCTAACTTTATTTTATAGTTTTTCTTCAAAATATGCTATTGTTGATATTCTTACTTCATAAGTATATATATTCTTGTTTTAGTTATTATTAAAATTATTCAATTTAAATATGTCAACTAGAAAATCTGATTTCGAATTGACAAAAAGAGAGAAAAAGAGAAAACTTGAAGAATTGATTAAATAAATTCCAAAAAGGAGCCCTTGATAGATTTTTAACAAATAATAAAAATTCTGAATAAAAAAAGTATTATTTATAGAATAATGTTAACCATTCTTGTAACTGTTGCCTCTGCCGAAAGAAGTTTTTCGAAACTAAAATTAATAAAATCTTATCTAAGATCAACAATGTCTCAAGAGAGATTAAATGGATTAACTATATTATCAACTAGTAAAATTACCCGCGCTTCGCGCGGAAATTGAATATCACGAAATATATAAAATAATACTTAAAAACCTATCAGTAACTAAAACTAAAATACTATATTATCTTACATAAAAAATTAATAATGTAAAGGAAAATGAAGATTATTACATCTTATCATTTATCCTTAATAACATAAGCATAAATTAATGATTGTAAAAATACATACCCGGATTTGTAACATAAGCAATGGTGTCACTGAACTACTCAACATGGATAAAGTACACAAATATTTAATTGTGAAAAAGAAGAAGAAGATGAAGAAGAGGTTTAGAATTTTCGTTGTTTTGAAATGAGAGGAAATCCCTATATTTATAAACAACAAATGATAATGTGAACAAATATTTATTGTGCCTTATTGGAAAGTTACAACTATTTGGAAAAGTTGCAATCCTTTAGAAATATCACAACATTTCATAAAAGTCGCAACTCTTCATTAAACTAGCAACTCTTCGTTAAAGTCACAACTTTTCATAAAAGTTGCAACTCTTCATTAAAGTTGCAACTTTTCGTAAATGTCACAACTTTTCATGAAAGGGGAACTAGTTTTGGAAATAAATAAATTAAAAGTGAATTATGGGTTTGTGGTGGCGCCATATAGGCGGGCCTAAGGTTCTCTTATATATATACGATTGAAAAGGAATTACTAAAACAAATTGATTATAAAACAATAATTAATAACTTTGCATCTAAAAACGCTAGAAAAGTATATTTTAAATAAAAGTATATATGATACCTTTTTTTTAAAAAAAAATTAAAAATATATTAGGGCAAAAAAATTTAAAAAAAATTAAAAATATATTAGGGCCCCTCTTTTAGATTTGGCTTTAGGCCCCTAATCTTGTTGAGTCGGCCCTGATCACAGAAATAGGTAAAATTTATGTGTATCATTTTGGTCTGTTAAAACTAACGACCCCCTCCCAAGCTCATCTCTCTCTTCTCAATCCATTTGATTGAAAATCTGATTCCACAAAATATTCAAGAGTCGAGCTTTTCGCCTTGAGAGAAAGAAGCTTTATTATCAAAGATGATATGGGCTATCAGCAGAAATGGATCGAAAGGATTTCAAATTTCCACCGACGAAAAAGTAAAAATATTGGTCTTGGGTTTTACTGATTTCTGTTCGTTTCTATTTTTATATGTCTGAAGCATCAAACGCGGAAGGTAAAAATTCGACTCTCAATCTATTTGTTTGAATATATCTTTAAATTACAGAATGTTTACGAGCTAAATCTTAAATAACACATCATCTATTTTCTCTGCATGAGACTGTCGTCATTAAATATTGTGCCTGTGAAACAAAATAAGTTTAATATAGAACTACTCATAATTTTCAAAAATATTTTCATGAACATGTTTATATTTTTAGTTTCATTTAATACCATATCTTAATATTATCAAGACGTTGAAATATCAAATTTGAGTTGGCTACTGTTTTATGTTGAGTAAGTGTTCATGATGTTTTAAAAATAGTAAGTAAATATCCCATTTTCTCCTACTATATCTCTGCTAGCTGTCTCTTTTTCTAGTATTTTAATTTGGTCTTGAGTGTTAGTAACAAGTATGAATAGACACTTTAATTAAAAGTGTATGAAGTTATGTATCAGTTTTTCTTATAAAAATTTATGTCAACCAACTTCTTGTAAAGTAAACTACTTCTTGTGGAATTTTTTTAAATATTTCTTGGTTGTACTAGTCATGTAAGTTTTATTTTTAGTTTTATTTGCCTAAATCCTAGAGTAAATATGAGATAAATTTAAGTTCGAAACTTTACTCATTTACCCTCGCATACTTCGAAACTTTCATATATTAGATTAAAGTTTTAGTATTTGGAGACCCAAGATTATTTATTTTGTATTGACTATTTTATGTTTTGCATTAACCATGTTGATTTACTTTTGATATTCTAATACACACTTCAATTTATTTGACCATATATGATTATGAATGAAGTCAACAGTAAGACTAGTGATTAATGACCCTTGTCAAATGAAGTTCTAAAATGTAATTGACCCTTTTAAAATGTAAATGACGCTTTTCAATTGAGGTTTTAAATTGTAAATGATGTTTTATGTTGTGCCAATTCTTTACCTCTATCCCAAATAACTTTTACTTATTTTGAAAGGTATGAGAAGATGTAGATTTCAATTTCTAATTTTTTATGTACTGGTGATCAATTTTACCCATTATTTAAACTCAAATTTGTTTTACTTACTTTTCATACGGCCTTCACATTCATTTTCATTAATACTAAATGATTAATTAGTTTTCAAATCGGTCACTATTTTTAGCTTAATGTATTAACTTTAGTTCGGACGGTAAACTATTTTCAATTGATCTTAAAGGATGTCTTACTCCTTTTCTATAAAATTAATTGTTTTTTACCTTATAATTTTGAATTGATTAGATAGCTCCGGTGTAAGATAGTCTTGATAAAGCTACTTCGGACTAAAGGCCAATTCTTGAAGACAGTAAATTCAACAAATATGAGGAACCAGGCTATGTTGTATTCAAATTTGACCTCGGTTATGTGGGGTAACAATATAGAATTAAATAGTCATTTACTTATATTTATATCTTTCTTTATTGAATTAGATAGGAAGCAAAGCTAAATTAATTAAAATTTTACCCTATATAAGTGGTTACTTACAATTATAACTCTATCTATTTTGATATTTAGGGTGAAAGGAATAGACGTTTTGAAGTTAATTATGATAGTTGCCGGCTTATATAAGTTGTTACTTAATTATGATACATCTAATAGGGGTAAATAATTTATGAAATTAGATTAAATTTGTTGCCATATTTCGGTCATTCCTTGTTGGAGGAAAAAGTTTTATGCTTCTATAAATTGAGAATTATTTCCTTATACAATAATATATTAGGTCCATAATATGGTCCTCATTTAGTGCCCGTTTGAATGGGATTTTAAGTTGGTCAAACGGACTTAAAAGTCAGTTTTTGACTTATTAGACTGTTTGACAATTATCAAAGTGACTTAAAATAAGCCAAAAGTTTAAAAGTAGGGTGAGGGCTACTTTTTTTTTTTAACTTAAAAGTCTTTTTATGTTGACCAAGTATATTACTTTTTTGCCCTTAATTCTTTTACACAATTCCCAAATTTCCCTTAAAACCCTAACATTTCTTTACCTCAATTTTCTTTTTCACGTTTGTGCGGCTGAAAGCGTGAAGCGTTCTTCCTTTTCTCTCGATTGATAGCAATGGTATCAGATGTAGGAAAATAATGAATAGTTTTAAGTTTTTTCTTGATTATCTTTCAATTTTTTTTTATTATGTATTTTTTTTTGTATGTCTTCTGTCGCTGATCCTGTTTTGTGTATTTTCTGTGATCTATTCAAATTATATATTTTTAAAATCTACAATAAGTTGCACATATAAAATTAACTTAAATAATAAATTTATATTCCTCTTATAAATAATTTGTGATGATAAAGAAATATGTGAATGATAGGAAAATATTACTACTTATGGATTAAAATATAAATTAGTTTTGTTTTAATTTTTTTAAAGAATAAAAACCTTGAATTAATCAACTTTTTATCATGTTAACAACTTTAAGGGTATTTCAGACATTTTGATAAAAAAAAAGTGTATACCAACACTTATTTGCCAAACACATCAACAACTTTTTTTTCGATTGCAAGACTTTTATCCAAATACATAACTACTTATTTTAAAAATAAGTTTCAGCACTTTGAAAAGTTACTCTTTTTAGTCTTCTCCCGATATTTTTTAATATTTTTTTAATCAATTGATCAAATTGATTTATAAATAAGTCTCTTTATATATATATATATATATATATATACTAGTTTTTTGACACGTGCGTTGCACATGATTACCAATTCCAAAAATATATGTTATAGTAAATGTTATTGCTTATTTAAGCAAAGTTGAATAATAAGCTTAGTACAAAATAATATTGCAGATTATTTTGTGAATGTTCAATGTGGATCATCATATATATCTCTTATTCATGTGAACGTATGAAGATGGTGAAAATAATTTTTGTTAGTTAAATGTAATAATGTTTATATTTATTTTTAATTTAATGAGGTTCAATCATGTAATTAGCTGTATCTCACTAATATTACCTTATATACGATATTTGTTGTGTATATAACAATTAAACTAATACAAACTTCAACTGGTGTTATTACAAATCATAAATCATATGAACTTTTCTTTGTTTAAAATACTAAAATATTAAGAAACAGTAAATAAGTAAAACAAAAGGGCAGTGTTTATATAGTATTAACTATTTTGAAGCAAACTTTCTGACAATCTAAATCACATAAGTAGCATTGATAAAAAAAAAAGTCATTCTTTTTTCTTGAGCATAAAAAAAAACAAATCTTGACAATTTTCTAAATTTTGGAGAAAGATATTTAGAAGCATATATCTACATCACAAGAGAAATTGTTAATAAAAACAAATGAATTTAGACTACATCATGTTGACTTCATATATTGAAACATTACATACTAATGTATATATTAAGCAAAAAATAATTATTATATCATCAAAATTATTTTCCTCAAGTACTTGGGTTATAGAATATACCTTCTTAGGATAGAACGATTTACTTCATCAGAATTGTAGTACCTCATATTCCGCTAAACTTTTAACTCACTCAACGACAATAAATCACACAAAAATTTAAAATACAAGAAGAAGAAGAGTAGAAGATTAAAAACAATTGTGGTTGAAAAATGAGAGGAAGCCCCTCTATTTATAGTTAACAAAGGGTAGTATGAACAAAAGTTTTTGTGTCTTATCTGAAAAGTCATGACCTTTCTGAGAACTCACAACCCTTTGGAAAAGTCACAACTTATTGAAAAAGTCACAACTATTTGGAAAAGTCACAACTATTTGGAAAAGTCACAACTAAGTTCCACATCGAATTAAAAAGAAATGAGTGGATGATTTTAGTATGATAATGGATATTGAAAAACAAGTCAAGTTAATGAAAGGGGTGTAATTAGGGTTTTGTAGTGTTAAGAGGTAGATTATATATCTATATACTGTACTAGCATTTCTTATTAAGGATTATAGGAGTAGCATCTTTTCCTTTTAGGGTGGGTTATTTCTTTCTTTTTTTAATCACTAAGCAGGATTACTAGGTTAATTAATGTCATTTCTTTGTAAAGAAAATAAATAAATATAAATATATATATATATATATATATATATATATAATTTCTCTTTGTTATCCATCCTTGTTAAAGGTTTCTTTGTTAGCTTTTAATATAATATTTTAAAATTATCTTTATGATATTGTTTTTATAATAGATATTTCATTATTAAATTGTATTTACCATTCTATTGTTGTAGTAGACATGCGTAGAAAATATCAATTAGACTTTTGCCTTTAAAGGAAATATAACAAGTTCTTAATTACTTGGTTATTTGTGTCGCTAATATCTTAATCTCATTAACATCCTTTCATTAAACTTTTACTATATCAATATTGACATTTATTATTTTGCTTAGCTAATTAGAAATTAGTTGAAAGTATAAATAGGCAAGCTATCATCATTGTGAAAATGTACACTCAATTAATTCATAGAATTGAGACATACCTTTTCTTCTTTATTTGATGTTGGTCATAATTCACTTTCTAAAATAATTACTGTTAACATGAATAAAATAGTTACCGTTAACATGAATCATCAATATCATAATTCAGTCTTTCTTTTACTACTTGCTATGTTATATTTTGAAGGCATCCATTCGCAATATGTTCTTATGCAACATGTGCTGCAATGGCCCCCGACATTTTGCCAGGAAAACATATGCAAACCAAACCTTTCAGAAAGGTTTTCAATACATGGCCTCTGGCCAGCGAAAAGTTCAGGATCAAGCATTTACTGCCGTTGCCCGAATCCATCAGGAGAAATAAATAAAGTAAATGTTGTGGTAAGTGTCTCTCAATTGCTGCATATTTTATTTTTATTTTTGTTTCTTCTTTAAGGGTTGAAAATATGTAGTCTTTTAAGTTATAATTTGTTATGATTTGAACAGATGCAACAGAATCCAAATTTAAATAATCAGCTCAAAATTATTTGGCCAAATTTGATAGTTGGGGTTAGTGATGTTAAATTTTGGCAGTACGAATGGATTAAACATGGTTATTGTAGTCGATATATAATTCCCATGATTCAGTACTTTCAAGCGGTGGTAAGAGTCTCCACGATGATGACAAATCTGATTGACTACATGGACGTACCAGGAGGAGTACATCCATCAAACCACACATCATATTCAGAGTCTCACATAAGACAAGCTATTTTTAATCTGGTTGGACCCAATATTGATGTATTTATGTCGTGTATGGTTAATAGAGCCGGACACGTGCTTCTAAAAGAGGTTTACCTTTGTTTGGACCGAAGAGTGACACATTTCATTCCTTGTCCAGGACCAGTTAAAAGTAACCTTTGTGGGGTGAGCAACAATATATTTCTTCCAACATTTTAGCTTACTAGGTAGTTTGTCCCGACCCAAGGCTACCCCTTAGATGTGACACGGCGTACAAGACTCCGAAATGCCTCATACAAGCCTCATAGCATATCATAACATAAGAACATAGGAAATAGTGCAGAAATTTAAAACTTTTCTTTACAATCGAAGTCTCTTATAAAAACAAGTGGGAGTCTACAACACTATGTCTAAAACCATCTATAACACTTGAATACAATCTTAGGGACACAACCCTTACAAAAGTCTAAAACATAAGAAAAGACAAAAAGGACATAATGGTCAAGCCCTCGAATACTATGAGGACTCACCAATCTTCTTCTTCTTGATCTACTATGGTCCTAACCACGAAGGTGGAAGTTGATATCGCCGAACCCTACACTTATAGAAAATATAAAAATATGGGTTAGCATAAAATTGTACCAAGTATGGAAGCCATGCATAAAAATCTTTAAAACATGCAAAAAGGGACATTTTAGTTGAAACCATACTGTATGCCAATTTTGAACATCATCTTTGAAATAGTTGGGGAAAGTAGCTCATAAGTCAATTCATGTACAATTCATCATAGCATAAAGGATATCATCATAATCACAAGCATAGTCTCCAACCATAAACATAATGCATACCCCAATCATCAGAAGACATAGTTCACACACATAGTTAAATACCAAGATCATCTCATCACAATAGAACCATCACATAAGTAACCCTAGGTTATACTTGTGCAATGCATAGATAGGATCACATAATCCTATCTACACTAAGAACCACCTATAGGCCACCATGCTCATACTTAATCTCATCCATAATCAATACTCAAAGTTAAGGAAACATTCATGTTCATAGCTTATAACAAGGAAAGCCACTCTTAGCAACAATCCAAAACATACATGCATAAATTCACATATATTCATAGCATAAGGAAACCACACCATAACCCCTTTCGTGGTCTATTGGCGCAATGCATAAGTGAAGTCTCATACCACTCACATTAAGTAGAGTTCATTAAGAAGTCATAAGTATAGTCCATGTTCATAATTCATATAAAGCATGCATTACCTCATAATTCATCATGTCATAAGAGAAACATACCACGACCACACTCAAAGCATACTTGTGCAATGGATGAATGAAGTCCCATACCTCCATTCATACTAAGTAGAACCTCTTGAGGAACCATAGTACATAACTCATGTTCTTGTTCATGGAGGGAAATAGCCTTAACCGACATAGACCATGTGAGCTACATGGAATCCAGTGTCATGTCCCACACCGAAAAGATATGTCCTACTTGCCTAAAGTAGAACTAAATGTATTAGCTTTTAGGTGGATTCACTAGCTAAAGACCTATGTGGGCACATAGTTATGGGATAGGGAGATTGCTACTAGAAACTCCAAACCTATTGTATTGATGGGGGAGCTTCCATCTCATGAGATTATCTTTAGAGATCCCTGCCTTATTGACGGGAGGGCTTTAGTAGCTGATGTTTACGTAATTATGACCCAACTTCCAATGCAAGTGTCTACGATGGTACAATAGTAAAGTAACCCAACCAATGGTTGGGGTTGAGTCCCAAGGGAGTGGGCTTGAGAATTAATAGAAAAATAAAATTAAGTTCTAATTAGTCATAGCTAAAAACAGTATCTAATGTAAACATGTTAAATCTAAGGGGTGACGCAAGCGTCAATTATCAATAGGGGTTTGTGACAAATAAGCAAAAACAACGAAAATGCAAAGAGTACTAATCAAGGAGATGTGATTCTTGGGATGTGATAGGAATACGGGATAAACTAAACTATTGGGTACATGCTTTTGATAATAAATTCGTTGAATATTTATGACTAGGCTAGACTATAGTGGGGTAAATTCTCTCTCAAGCAACTTACCCCGAATCAAATGGGTTCTTCTCGGACACCCACTTGCCGCATGAAGAACAACCTCCGCCTTAGCCCACTCACTCTCTTGAGCTGAGTGTGTGGGAGAAGGACTAGGGTTCACTCTCTCGAGCTGAACCTCATGTCGACCCAATCCCACCGGCCATCAATTTAGTAGTCTTAGTTTTACGACTTCACTCTCGAGCAAGCCGAAAACACAAAGGTGAAATCGTATTTGCAACTACAATTTCATTAAGTTCCACCACAACTACTAAACGAAATCACATTACACAATAAATAAACCATCAGCAAGCAAGAACCCAACAAATAATCTAACCCATATTCACAAAATCACACCCCAAGAATTGGGGTTTTAGCTAGACATGTAAAAGAGATAGAAATTTATACCAAAATGAGTTTGCATTCAAATGGGTATGAAGATTTAAGTCTCAAAACAAGCAAAGAATGAAGAATCCACAGACCCAAGTCCAAATACTTGGAGTTAAAACCCTTTGAATCTTCAAGTTCTTAAAAACCCTCTCCAAACTTAGAACTCAAAAGTCTATGTTAAGAATTCTATATTAAAATTTTGATATTAAGCTACAATTCTCAACGAGTATTTATAGTTTTCAAAAATTTGTGCTGCAGCGGATCATTCGGCGTCGTTAGTCAAGATCGCCGATCAACTCGGCGATCCGCCATTTGGTATGTTACATCGCCGTCTTGCTCTATCCTTCAGCATCATCATGTTTTGGATCATTGGGCGACATAGTACTGCATCGCGGAACTACTCGGCGACACGCCGACTGCTCCTTTTCACCGCCGATTTGATCCTTTCTTTTAAGGCTCAGCACACTGGAGCAAAAGGCGAGGATAAGATCTTTTGGCGATTCGCCGAATGGGTTCGGCGATTCTCAGATCTTCATTTCTTCGTTCTTTCAGCTGCCTTTGTTCCTTTTT
>NW_006239466.1:77144-85968 GCF_000226075.1 Solanum tuberosum
CCCAACTTAAATTTTTGCTTGTCCTCAAGCAAACTCAAGTTCAGCCGTTCAAAAAAGGTATCTCAAACAGTGCTACACAAGATTCAATTTACTTATGCAAATATCAAATGTGCACTCAAAGATTCAAGTTATGACTCACCAATACCAAAGAATCTCATGCTCACAATACTTGCTTCAAATGCAAGTTCAAGCTCAACCAAAGTGTTCAAATGCCCTCACACAAGGAATGATTCCATATTCACACACAAAGGTTTAATCATTTAAAGTTCTAGAATCAAATGCAACACTCACACTCACAAAGAAGAACACAGTTCATAATTTCACCCATAGGTTTGCCCGTATTTTCCAATCAACACTTGCTTCAGCTCACTCAAGATCAAGAAGGTCTTTTCAAGGCTTGTAATGGGGCTGAGTGCAAAGGTATGGTCATTTAGGCTCAGTGACTTTCATCCTCATGAAATGTGGTGCTCACAACACTTCATTTCCTCTTCCTTCAACATTTTCTTTAGTGCTCATAAGTCATCCTATTATTCACTTCCCATGGATTGTTTGGGAACCCCATTTCTTTTGTACTTTTCAACTTTATTCCACAACTTTTCTTTTTCATGCTTTTTCTTTTTCTCTTTTTTTTTCTTTTTTATATATGGAGGGGTTCCATTTTTTTCTTAACACCATGGGTTAAAGGAGACTTTCCTAGCCCTTCTTGACTTTTCCTTTTCTTTTCATCACACTTGGCCTAAGTTGGCTATTTAAACAAACCACAACTTCATGAGGATTATGGGTAATGGATAAAGAAAGGTCATTGTTTTCATCAAGTTTCTTCCAAACAAAGGTAAGGCTCAGGGGGTGTTCAAAAGAGGTTCACACACACTCACAAGGTAGGCCACAAAAGAGGTATATGTCAAATTGGCTCATACTATTTGAAGTTGCCTAAGATCATATCAAGAGATAGCATCACTTAGTTGACTGGACCAACAAGGCAAATTCTAGGATCCATCATGCATAATTCACAGGTAAGCTCATCATACTAGGCATTAACACTATAAGTCAAACAAGACTCCACACTTTCGCTAGTGTACAATGATCATCACAAGAGACTCAATTCGATACTAGGCTAGTCATAACGAGATGCAAAGAGTTCACATATTGTCTATGCAACTTCATTTGGCCTCATCGTAGCCGCACATTCATGTTCGTTCGATTGAGAGCACTATTCAAGTCATCGATATTGATCGAAACTGAGACTCAAATTTTGCAAAAGAACAGCCACATTCAACACACAAGAGGTGGCAAAAATTTCGGACGGGTCAAAATCATTTTGCAATTTAAAATAAAAGGAGTCACAAGCTCAAACATCCACATAAAGCAGTATATAATGGCATTGCACGCATAACGACCCAAATGTATCAACAAAACATCAAACAATAATAGTCTCACACAAGGTGGGCCTCACCCCACCACAAATAAAAATAATTTGTCCTCAAATGCAAATAACGCAGAATCCGAAATGTAAAATAAAGAAAGACAAAAAAGAAGGTAAAGAGAAATCATGTCTATGCAGTCTATCCACCTATCGGGGCATCAGGTCTCTGTGTGTCAGCCTGGGATTTGATAATGGTCCCCGGAGCCTCTTCAGAAGATTCAGCGGCAGCTGACTTACTGAGATTGTCCAAGTCATGAGCCACCAGAAAGGAGTGGATAGCTGTGAAGAATCCACGTCTCCACAAGGGAATAGTGGAGTCTCGGGGATTTGTTCTCTTGCTTGTACTGGGCTTCTTGCCCTCATTATCCATTTTGGGAGGATATATTGCCTTTGTATTTTTGCTGAAATTTTTCGCTCTTATTTTTCGGGGTGGCATATCTCTTCCAGCTACTTTCGGTCTAGACATTTCTGCAAAGCTTTGAGAAAAAAGTTAGAAAGTATTCAGACAAAAACAAGGCTGTTCAATTGCAGAATCACTTCACCGAACCAATTGGCGAAGCGCCGAGTACAGTGCACAGAGAATACAAGGGTGCAAACAAAGGGCGAACAGGAAGCCTTTCGGCGAGGCGCCAAATGCGTTTGGCGATATCATGCTTCTCACCGAAAGCTACATAATTCAACATCACATTTAGCATTGAATTAAAGGCGAGATGGGGACTTTAGGCGAACTGTCGAGTGGTTCGGCGAGCTCAACCCAGCTCGCCAAATGGCTCAACGTACCTATTTTCAACCCATCTTCTCGAATTCAACCCCACAACCTCCGAAAGCAAAATCAAAATATGTAATAGCCAAATTAGGTTCAGACCCAAGGACACTTATGCATAACCCACGATTTTTCATCCACTATAGGGTATTTCAGGAATTAACTATTTAACTTAGTACGGTCAATATTATCGAATCAAAGCAAGTAAACAAAAAAAAAATAATCCTACCAAAGAGGACCAACACACATCATCAACGTAATGTCATCGCATTTGAGCAAAACTTTTGATAAAAGGAATGTAAGGCTCGGAAACCAACCTTGGATGCTGATTAAGATGCTACTGAGATACTAGGCGGCAACGCAATCCAGATCCAAGTACAATTTAATAACCAAAACACAATAGAAATGCAGCGATATTGAGAATAAAACTAGGTGCGATTTTGCAAAGTTTGAAAATGAGG
The DNA here is from genome assembly GCF_000226075.1 of Solanum tuberosum. NCBI lineage: Eukaryota > Viridiplantae > Streptophyta > Magnoliopsida > Solanales > Solanaceae > Solanum > Solanum tuberosum. The sequence continues at coordinate 79,792 of NW_006239466.1, forward strand.
GAGAGCATAGGAAATTGAAACTTTTAAACCTTTGAATTGAAAAACCATCCAGTTCTTGTCCACTCGGCGACATTAGTCGTGAGCGCCGAACCATTCGGCGTCACGCCGAGTAATCACCTTCCTCACCGAGTTTTACAGAATCCCCCATTTAATGTGGGGATCCAAACAGCGATACAAATCGGGGTCGCCGAGCTGATCGGTGACTCGCCAATCATTTCTTTGGGACCGCCGAGTTTTACAAACCCCAAACCCAAGGCTGGGTTGGATCAAACGGCGGTGTGAGTCGGGTCGCCTAATACTTTGGCGACTCGCCAACCGACATTTCCCCTCGCCAATCTCTTTCTTTCCAAATGCTTCCCACATTTCTTCCTGCACAATTTAACACACCATTATTTTATCAAAGCAACATAAAGCAATAAAGGGTTTTGAGTTGCCTCCCAAATAGCGTCTTAGTTAACATCGTGGCATGACACGGAAGTGCCTTCAAGCATCCTCCAGATACACCACTTCAACCAAAGAAATCACTTGACATTCCCCAAAATATAATTTCAAACGTTGACCGTTCACTTTAAATGGGGGTCCTTTTTTATCTTCAACTTCTATGGCACCATTGGTGAACACTCGTGTTACTTTAAAAGGTCCAGACCATTTGGATTTGAATTTTCCAGGAAAGAGTCTAAGTTGAGAATTGTATAGCAATACCCAATCTCCCACCTTGAAGTCCCGCTTGAGTATTCGAGCATCATGCCATTTCTTCATCTTTTCTTTGTAAATGGCTGAACTTTCATAAGATCTGAGTCTAAATTCATCTAGTTCATTCAATTGCTCTACCCTTCCCCTTGAAGTTTTTGACCAGTCCAAATTTAAAGTTTTCAATGCCCACAATGCTTTGTGTTCCAACTTGACGGGCAAATGACAAGCTTTACCAAAAACCAATTGATATGGGGACATACCAATAGGTGTTTTGTAAGTGGTTCGATATGCCCATAGTGCATCATCAATCTTCCTAGACCAGTTAGTTCTGTTGGCATTCACTATCTTTGCCGAGATGCTTTTGATATCCCAATTTGATACCTTGACCTTGCCATTTGTTTGGGGATGATATAGGGTTGCTACCTTATGTTTCACCCTATATTTGCTCAGTGCCATTGAAAACCACTTATTGCAAAAGTGGGATCCCCCATCACTAATAATTTCCCTAGGAATGCCAAATCTTGCAAAGATGTAACGTTTCAAGAATTGGACAACACTTTTTCCTTCGTTGTTTGGAAGTGCAATGGCTTCCACCCATTTGGAAACATAATCTACAGCCACCAAGATATATTTATTTCCAAATGAGCTCACAAATGGACCCATGAAATCGATCCCCCATAAATCGAGTAGCTCGACCTCTAAAATATGAATGAGAGGTAGTTCGTGTATTCTAGACACCCCGCTTTGTTGTTGACAATGAGAGCATTTCTTCACAAATTCATGTGCATCCTTGTAGAGGGACGATCAGTAATATCCACTTTGGAGAACATTAGCGGCGGTGTGAATACCACTATGGTGACCTCCCACTGGAGATGCATGACAAACATGGAGAATTTCTACCGCTTCTTCTTCTTTAGAAACACACCTTCTAATGACATGGTCAGCACACTCTTGAAACAGGTATGGTTCATCCCAAAAGTATTTTTTAACATCGAACATGAACCTCTTTTGTTGGTAAAAGGTCAACTCATCCGGCATCAGTCCACTCACAATGTAATTTGCAAAATCTGCATACCATGGTGTATGTTTGAGAGATATTGCAAACACTTGTTCATCGGGGAAGGAGTCATCTATGTCGACCTCATGCTCAGCATCTTCCCTTCCTTCCAACCTCGATAAGTGATCAGCCACTTGATTTTTGCAGCCTTTTCGATTTTTTACCTTAAAATCAAATTCTTGTAATAGTAGCACCCACCTTATCAATCTTGGTTTTGCATCTTTCTTTGTCATCAAGTAACGGAGTGCAGCATGATCAATATGTATGATTACTTTGGTGCCTAGAAAGTATGCCCGGAACTTTTCAAATGCATAGACTACCGCAAGCAACTCTTGTTCAGTGACCGTATAATTTTGCTGGGCACTATTTAGATTCTTGCTTGCGTAATAAATTGGGTGAAATAGTTTGTTGCACTTTTCCCCCCAACACTACCCCTAATGCCATACCACTAGCATCACACATTACTTCAAAAGATTCCGACCAATTAGGGCTGATGATAATTGGGGTGGATACTAGTTTCTCTTTCAGACACTGAAATGCAGCCATACAGGCGTCATGAAAATAAAACTTCACTTCCTTCTCCAAGAGTTTGCATAGTGGGTGTGCAATCTTTGAGAAGTCTTTAATGAACCTTCGGTAGAACCCTGCATGCCCTAAGAAACTGCGAACACCCTTCACTGAAATCGGCGGGGGTAGTTTTTTAATAACCTCAATTTTCACCTTGTCAACTTCCTGCCCCTTTTTCGATACCTTGTGCCCGAGAACAATTCCTTCCTTCACGATAAAGTGACAATTCTCCCAATTTAGAACCAGATTTGTTTCCATGCATCTTTGGAGCACTTGCCCTAAGTGTGTCAAGCATTCTTCAAACGACCCTACGACTGAGAAGTCATCCATGAATACCTCTATAGAGTCTTCGACCATATCCGCAAAAATAGATAACATACAACGATGAAATGTCGTTGGGGCATTACATAACCCGAATGACATCCTTTTGAATGCAAATGTTCCATAAGGGTAAGTAAAAATGGTTTTCTCTTGGTCTTCAGGCGCAACAGAGATTTGATTGTAGCCGGAGTACCCATCTAAAAAACAATACCACCCCCTTTCCGATAACCGGTCAAGCATCTGGTCCATAAAAGACATTGGGAAATGGTCCTTTTCGGTCCATGAGTTAAGCTTTCGATAATTCATGCATACTCTCCACCCAGTCACTGGTCTAGTCGGCACGAGTTCCCCCTTTGCATTTGGGACTACAGTGATACCTCCTTTTTTGGTACACATTGTACCGGGCTTACCCATTTACTATCTGCAATTGGGTAGATTACTCCCGCGTCTAACCACTTTATAATCTCCTTTTTCACTACCTCTTGCATTGGTGGGTTCAATCTCCGTTGATGTTCCACACTAGGTTTACATTCATTATCAAGCCAAATCTTGTGCGTACAGATACTAGGAGGAATGCCCACTATATCAGCTATGGTCCATCCTATAACTTTTATATATTTCTGCAGTACTTCAATGAGCAAGTTCACCTGCCTTTCAAGCAAGTCAACTGTTATAATCATGGGTAAAGTATTATTGGCTCCCAAGAAGACATATTTGAGATGAGAGGGTAGTGCTTTTAACTCCAGATTTGGCGGTTCCTCAGTTGATGACTTTGCAAGAGGACTTTCTCTATTTTTCAGGTCGATATCCAACTTAATTGGATTCCTTGAATATACTTCTAATCCCGATAAGGCAGCTACTAGTTCATCATAGCCCTGAACTTCAGATTCATCATAATTAGCAAGCACAGATTCAAGGGGTTCATTCATTCGCATCAAATGGCTCACACTTTCCACCACTTCATCTATGACATCCTCAGTTGACACCACATGGATATCACTTGGTTGCTTCATGGATTTGCAAATATTGAAGGTTACCTCATCATCGTTCACCCGAAACTTCAATTTCCCGCTTTTGACATCCACCAATGCCCTCCTGGTTACTAAGAATGGCCTTCCCAAAATAATGGGGATTTCAGCATCGATCTCACAATCTAAAATCACAAATTCAGCCGAAAAGATTAACCGATCTACTTTTACCAAGATGTCAGAGAGTATCCCCACTGGGTGCTTAATTGATCGATCCACTATAAGGAGTCTCATTCTGGTTGCCTTTGGTTCACCTAAACCAAGTTGCTTGTATATTGCATAGGGCATCAAGTTGATGCTTGCTCCTAAATCGCACAAAGCTTTAGCAAATTTGAGCATGCCAATGGTGCACGGGATGGTGAATTCCCCATGATCTTCTCTCTTAGGGATTAACTCTTATGTCATAATTGCGCTGCAACTATGGGGCACTTCAATAGTTTCATAGTCTAAGTTCCTTTTCTTTGTAACTAATTCTTTCATGAATTTGGCGTATCCCGTCATTTCCAACAATGCTTCCACCAGAGGAAGGTTAATGGATAAGTTCTTGAACACTGACAAGAAATTTTTGAACTTCTCGTCTTCATTCTTTTTTTTCAAGCGTTGGGGAAATAGTGGAGGTATCTTGGGTAAAGGGTGCATGACTTTTGGAACTTGAGCATGTTGCCCCGCTTCCTCTTGTGGTTCTTTGGCAAGGTTTTGTCGAATAGGTAATTCTTGTTCCTCCATACCTTGACTCTCTTCATGCTTTTGAGGATCCTCATCTTCCATCACATTCCCTATTGCCACCTTTCCGCTACGGTTAACTACATCCATCTCTCTTTCAATATCTTCCATCGGTGTTTTGGATGTTATTTGAGCTGATAATAGACTCAATTGACCTTCCAGCATTTTGATGGCATTAACATGAGAATTCACTTTACTATTCAGTAATGAAAAGTCATCTTTCATCCCTTTTAGCAAATCATCAGATCCGTCAACTTTATCGAGTATGCGTGACAATAAATCATTTACCCGAGGACTATTTGCACTCCCTTTAGATTTTGAACTTTCACTTAAGTGACTATGGTCCTCCTCATGATCATCCTGCTCAGCCCAATCTTTCCAATATATCCTTGGTTCTTCACCCCTATAATAGTTTCAACCTTGATTTCTGCCCCGCTGTTGATAGTGTGAATGGAAACCCTCCTCGTATCTTCTGGAGTTCCAACCTTGATTCTCGCCCGGTCTTGAGTAACCGAAAGAAGAACCCTCCTCAACTCGAAATACTCCATATGTCCCCTTCATGTGTTCTTGTAGAATTTCCATTTGAGATAACATCTTTTTGATGTTTTCGTCCCTCTCCCTTTATTTATCGAGTTGTTCTTATGTTAATCTAAAGCACAATGGGGAAAATTGATCATCTTTGGTGTACCATGCCTGGTTTACTTTAGTCATACCATCTAGGAGAAACAAGGCTACTTGAAATGATTATAACATTATTCCTCCTTGCACCAATTGATCAACTATCCCTTTATTAACCGAGTCCAGACTATGGTAAAAGTATTGGAGCAACAATTCACCTGGCAGTTCATGCATTGGGCACTTACGCAAAAATCTCTTGAACCTTGTCCATGATTCGTGAATTGGTTCACCCTCCTTTTGCTTAAAATTCTGAATGTCGTCCCTCAGTTTCATCATTCTTGATGCAGGAAAGAATCTTTCATGAAAGGCCATAACTAGCTCCACCCATAATTTAATGGAGTTGTTTTGAAGATTGACCAACCATTTAGTAGCTCCCCCGGTCAATGATAATGGAAATAAGCAAAGCCATATGGATTCTTGAGATAGATTCTTGAACAATAAAGGGGTGCACACTTCCACAAAGCTTCGTATATGTTCGTGTGAATCTTCATGCTCTAACCCTCCAAATAAACCTCTTAAATGTATGAGCTAGAGTGTCGCGCTAGTAACTTAAAACATTGCATTTCTGTCGGCTTGTGGCATGCAAATTGCACACATCACACCTATGTAGGCAGGGTTATAAGCACTATTAACATCATCGATGTCGTTTCGATGAAGATCACCACCCGCTGGATGACCCGCTTGGCAGCTATCTCCCCGTTTGCACTCATATGTCCTAATGTGACACATAAATACTCAAAGCAAAGCTGAAAATTAAGTGAGTAAACTATGATTAAGGAGAACAAAAACTTTACTAAACTAAGAATTCTTAAATAATACCAATCCCCGGCAGCGGCGCCATTTTGATGTTTGCGTAATCAAGACACAACTTCCAATGCAAGTGTCTACGATCGTACAATAGTAAAGTAACCCAACCGAGGGTTGGGGTCGAGTCCCAAGGGAGTGGGCTTGAGAATTAATAGAAAAATAAAATTAAGTTCTAATTAGTCATAGCTAAAGCATTATCGAATGTAAACATGTTAAATCTAAGGGGTGACGCAAGCGTCAAATATCAATGGGGATTTGTGAAAAATAACAAAAACAGCAAAAATGCAAAGAGTACTAATCAAG
>NW_006239466.1:86422-91425 GCF_000226075.1 Solanum tuberosum
ATGAGTTTGCATTCAAATGGGTATGAAGATTTAAGTCTCAAAACAAGCAAAGAGTGAAGAATCCACAAGACTCAAGTCCAAATTCTTGGAGTTGAAACCCTTTGAATCTTCAAGTTCTTCAAAACCCTCTCCAAACTTAGAACTCAAAAGTCTATGTTAAAAATTCTATATTAAAAATCTGATATTAAGCTACAACTCTCAACGAGTATTTATAGTTTTCAAAAATCTGTGCTGCAGCAGAGCATCCAGCGTCGTTAGTCGAGATCGTCGATCAACTCGGCGATCCGCCCTTTGGTAGGTTTCATCGTCGTCTTACTCTATCCTTCAGCATCGTCGTGTTTTGGATCATTGGGCGACATAGTACTGCTTCGCGGAACTGCTCGATGACACGCCGATAACTCCTTTTCACAGCCGATTTGATCCTTTCTTTCAAGGTTCAGCACATTGAAACAAAAGGCGAGGATAAGACCTTTTGGCGATTCGCCGATTCTCAAAATCTTCATTTCTTCATTCTTTCAGCTGCCTTTGTTCCTTTTTTGCTAAGTAGTGTCCATACTTTCCCTCAAACTCCAAATATCTGAAACTTAAGCGTTTTCATCAGATATTGTGATAAAATATGCATTTAAGGACACTAATTCTATCAAAATATAGCCCTAAATGAGTCCAATTAATGGACTTATTAGTAGCCTGGCCTTATTGACGGGAGGGCCTCTATCTCATTTTCCATATCCACTAGGTGCTAAATATTATTTCCCAAAATTACATGTTTAGTCTTGAATTGAATCTACATGCATGAAGAAGTATCTTACCCTTCATCCAACACAACTCATAAAATAGCTCATAGATTCAGTAGGTGAGAATGGACTTTCAACCTTAGAATCATCATTATTTATGTGAGGAAAACTTTCACATTATAATCATGTGTTTTCATTAGAATAGCCTTTAAATCAACACAAGAAGATTATCATGGTCATGTACATTTCATTCATAGTCATGTGTAAGGGTGCATATGAGAAATTGCCTTTCAACAACACCTTAGTCACAACGTAGTCATGTTCATGCATGGGGGGTGTGTGATTGTCCTTTCAATGATACAACAACAACATTATCATCATAGACACTTCACTCTCAAAGTGTTCATAAAACATGCACATAATATCATAATCATAGTATCTTCACTTTCTAAGTGAGTCACAAGCTCATACACAATTATTATCAATATGTACAAACCCTCATAATTTTCCCTTCAAGGTCTATGAATCAAACTCAACCCAAACATCTAGAATTACTACATTAGATAAGGGGAATATCGTGATTCAAGAAAATCATTCATTTCATGCATAAACTCATGTACTTAAATTATAGGTCATGTGGGTGAAGTCCTTTCACAATAATTCCATATACAATTCAACATACATAATAGCTTTTTTCTTAAAGCCTTAACATCCTTAGTTTATTCAAATTAGCTTTTACCATTAAATCCCTAGAAGTCATCTTCATGCTACAAGCCTTACTCTCAAGCAATGTCTCACATGATCATCATGTATACCTAATTCCCAAGGTAATCCAACTACATGCTTCATTCTTAATCAATTATAATCATATGGCATCATAGAAACCCAATCAATATAGACAAAATCAATTGACATGCTTCTATAATCAATCAACCCACATCATGAATTCACAATTTAGTAATATGGGGGATTCATGGGTTCATGGGGGGATTTTATCATAAATCAACAATAAATCATCAAGTCAATCATAATCCATCATAAATCAAACATTGAACATGTTTTTGAAAGAGAACCCATGACTTAGATTGAAACCCTAGATTTTGGGCAATTTGGAAGCTTTGAAATCAAGTTTTGAAGGGACTCTATGGGTGAAAGCTACCCATAGATGAAAAGCCACCATACCTTATGAAGATTCCTCACGAAATTGAGTGGAAAAGATGAGTTCTTGAGCCCTAGACCTTGACTTCTTCTTCAATGGAGGTTTTAGAGAGAGAGAAATATTAGAGAGGGTAGTTGGTTATGACTTGGGTCTTGTGATTTATGAAGTAAATAGGTTAGTTAATGGTCTAAAAATACTTATATAGGTCTATTAAAATAATATAAAATGACCCTAAGCTAAAATAATTAAATTAGGAATTTCCTAAAACAATTCACCTTTGGCCGAGATTGAGGCAGCATTGCAGACCCCATCCATGACCCAACCCACGGGGCGTGGATGGACCCACGGACCGTACTAGTCACTCGTGGGTTGCGGTATGCCACTCCTCAACTTGTCCCTTGACCCACGACTTGGTTCCACGGGGCGTGGATGGACCTACTCCCAGTAGGTCCCATCCGTAGGTCACATAATTGGGCAGTTTTGGGGCAGCTTGGGGTTAGGCTTTAGGGTCCTCCTCAAGGACCCCTTGGTTGGTCCTTGGGGGGGGGGGTCGTACCTTGACGTTTAGCCCCTAAACCCCTCAACCTAAGTTCGAGAAATCATTTTACACTTCTAAACCCCACACCAAACTCAAAAACTCTCAAGTAAGGCTCTAGTTTCATCTACTAGTGTTTCGGGATGTTACATTATTTCCCCCTTGGAAACATTCCTCCTCGAATTACATTTCTAAACACTTCACAGAATTAAAGACTCAAGACTAGCAGCCCATCTTGCATGAAACATCTAAATTTACATAAATAAGGAGGAAAACTTCAGCTCCAACTAAACATACTCAATGTATCACAAGGAAATAGGAACTGCATCTAACAACCCATTTATACATGAAATTTTCATAACTAGTCATGTTCAAGGAGTAATTACCATCTCCTAGTAATAACATGCTGAACATACTCTCATGGAGCTCATATGCAATTTACTCTCAAGGAGCATTTTATTTAAGGAATCTCTCAACTCCAAACTACAGCATGCTCATATATTCTTCTCATGAAGTACAATAAGCAACTCATACTCAATGCACTTCAACATGAGGAAAACAATTCACGTAAGCTCATTTTCTTTCAAAACATAAGTTTTCGTGAACATGCATTATATAAGAAAATCATGGCAACACATAAACACACAATAACCTTGCTAGCTAGGCACACCATCTCCCCCCCTTTGGGAGTAAGCCTATACAAACCCTTCTAAACATCATCTATCACATAATCATAGTAGGAACTAGCTTCTCCAACTAAAATAAAGCTCGACACGACATTATGGAGCCAATATGCCATTTCATCAAAAGCATACAAAGCATGTTCATCAAATCATCTCATGAAGTCAAATATGCCATCATCATACTAAAATGCACAACAACTTGAGGAACATATAAATCATGAAAACTCATTTTATACTAAACATGAATTCTCTCAAGAACATGCATAACATAAGGAGATCATGGAAATTTTCTTAAACACACATGACTCCAAAAACATAAAACAAGCTCGAAAAGGAACTTTTGGTCTCAAGTTAGAATAGGAATAGAAGAAAAGGATGAGGATATCGGGACTCTCAATCAATCTTTCTATCTAAGCATACCATCTCCCCCTTAGGAGTAAGCCCCTTACTAAGACCTCAAATACTACTTCTTTCAAACAATCCCAAAGCATCACCAAAACTCATAATAACCTTACCGGGTTCTAAAACCAATAGAGGTCAAATAACTATGCATCCAAACCCTACCAAGGTTAACAAGAGTAGTCTATGGGACAAGGAAATTATGGGACACATATAACATCCAAGACTCGACAATCATGAAACGAGTCAAGGAGGACTTATCTTCTTAAGCTAGAGGAGGAATAGAAGGGAATATAAGGATATCGGGACATCTTAATGGCCTTTGGCCTCCCAAGTAGCATCCTCGACTAAAACCCTTACTAAAATACCATTCCTCAACAATCTCATGGAAGCACTTCCTTACTCTTCTATTTCTTAACTTGCTGGTCTAATATCTCAATAGGTACTTCTAAATTAGAGAGGTTCTCATTAAGCAACTCTAGCTCACAAGCAACCTTACCAACACCACTCAAGGTCTCATATGAGCCTACCAAACCAGGACTAAACTTCTCAAAATCACTACACCTCTTAAGGTGAGAATTTCAAGCCAATCCAAATCGTGAACATCTAGAACACTCAACTACCTTGCTATCCAAGCACATTTCTTTCAATTCTAAGGTCGGAGCAAGTTATCACTCAACTTTTCACATCCATCACACAAGGTGATCATAAACCATGGAGAATTACACTTCTATCCTCTTTTAAAGGAGTCTACTCACTCAACATCTCTAGGCATCACTTAAATACCACTATTCATCAAATTCTCCAACACATCCAAAAACTCATTATGGCTAAGTTGGGTTCTACCAACAAACACACATAACCATAATTAAACCCATTTATACCAAGGAAACATAAAAGCTCATCATGTCCAGTTTATCAAGTCACCAAAAGACAAGAACTACCGGAATAGAAATAAGCATGAAACACATACCGGGAGCAACATGAGGAGGACACTTTTGTTCACCTCTAGCTTGAAGAGCATCAGACCTAATTTTCTCCCTCTCTCTTCCCCTAGCGGTAAGTACCGGGCAATCTCTCATTTTGTGATCACTTCCACCACAACCATAACAACCTTCCATAGCGGCTAAACACCTACCATAATGCTTTCTTCCACATATTTTGCAAGTAGGTTTAAGTAACACAGATTCACTATTGCTTCCTCTTTGAGGCTTAGGGTTAGACACCCTTTCCCCATTAAACTTTGGGAGAAACTTAGAAGGACCTTGTCCAAAGGACCTCTCAAGAGAAGAATTTTCATCCTTAATCCCCAACCTCTTTCTCTCCCTCAACCTTGCTCCAAGTTTCTCTCTCTCAATTTGGAGAGCAAAAATCCCAAGGCGAAAAATTTTCATATCATGATCAAGCAAGGACCTTGTCCAAAGGACCTCTCAAGAGAAGAATTTTCATCCTAAATCCTGATACGCTCAAATTACACCTCCCTAAAGAAGTAT
>NW_006239466.1:91525-106243 GCF_000226075.1 Solanum tuberosum
GAAATACCGTAAACTCACGGTATATCAAATCCCCAACCTCTTTCTCTCCCTCAGCCTTGCTCTAAGTTTCTCTCTGTCAATTTGGAGAGCAAAAATCCCAAGGCGAAAAATATTCATATCATGATCAAGCATAGACATACGACATTCTTTTCCCACTAGGTCGGACAAAAGCGACACAAACTTACTCATTTCTGACCTATGATCGGACACTAGAATTGAAATATACCTAGACAATTGGTTGAACCTTAATGCATATTCTTCAACACTCATAACACCTTGTCTAAAGTTAATGAACTCAAGCACCAAAGCTTCTCTCATCTCTAGAGGGAAGAACCTATCTAGAAAAGCACTCTTGAACTCTTCCCACTCTATGGGACCTCTTCCTACCGGTCTAACCTCTTTCCATTTACTAAACCAAACTTGAGCAACCCCCTTGAGTTGAAAAAAAGTCAACTCCGCCTTCTCTACCAGAGTCACTCCCACCAAGTTCAACACCTTAGAGACCTCATCTATAAACTCTTGAGGACCCTTCCCTTCTTTAGAGCCATGAAATTCAGGAGGGTTCATCCTCCCAAAATCTCTCATTCTCAAAATAGCCCTACCCATTATAGGATTCACCAGAGCTACCACCTCCCGACTCACTTGAGCCGTCATGACTTGAGCCAACATTAGAAAAGCCGACCTAACCTCCTCATTATTCACATTCTCCCCTATAGGGACAATTAGAGCTTGGGGAGGAGCTTGGACGGGAACCTCTTGCTCCACATTGTCTTTCTCATTCATTTCAACGTAAGCCCTTAAAGTAGTAAAATCCTTGTTGACACCCAATTTTGACCGACCTTTAACCTTTTTGGGAATGCTATTCAATTAAATACGTATTTTAAAATATATCTCGAGTTTAAAATTTTAGTCAATTTTTTCTAAAATTATACATTTTAGTTTGTATGCTTTATAAAATTATCGTAAATATTTTTAAAATTATTAGTAAAACTCAAAATAATTATTTTATTTAAATGTTTTAAAATTTAACTGACTTTAAATATATAAAATATTATAATATTTGTAGTATTTTAATTGGATAACATTTCTTTAATTTTCCTCCAAATCATTGAAATTTTAGCCTATCCTACTCTAATTCCTTTCAATTCTAGCCTATTCAATTCCAATTTTAATCTCAATAGTAACCATCCTTTCATTTCAATTCTAGCCAATTTTATTGCAATTTTGGCCATTCTAAATCCATTACAACTCTCATCTCATCTGTCCATCCTTTAAGTTAAATCCTAACCGTTCATCGTGTTCGATGGACCAGATCAAACCCACCCTTTATTTCCTAATTTAACCTAAATTGCATCATGTTTACTTTTACCATTTGTTTGAAATATTTGCTCTAATCATATTACAAGCTACAGATTTGTAGAGACTAACATTTTACAGGCGAGATCAATCTCCCTCTTGGCTATGATTATCGTGTTTACATCTATCGCAACGAAGGCCCTCTCAATTCTTTCTATTGTATTACTCCTCTCATCAGATCTTGTGCCCTTAAACCAGAAATCTCCCTGTAATATCCTTCTTGCTACTCTAATCCTATCCGTTCAAGCCAATATCGTTCTCGTTCAAATATCATACCACTCTTTCAATTTATAGTAGTTTCGTTTGCTCCTGAATCTAGAACTACACACGACCTGATTCTCGTATAACCAGAGATTTGTAGGCGGCATAATACCAAAGTCTCGGTCGTACCCCTCTCCAACTCTATATTGTTTCAATTGATCCCACCGACATCTCTCGTCAGTTAGACAAAATCGGCTACTAAGTCAACGATGGTTGCTCGACAATTCATCCTTCATTCTCAAGCAACCAAGGGGCAGCTATTGACACCCAATTTTGACCGACCTCTAACCTTTTCGGGAATGCTATTCGATTAAATACGTATTTTGAAATATATCTCGAGTTTAAAATTTTAGTCGATTTTGTCTAAAATTATACATTTTAGTTTGCATGCTTTATAAAATTATCGTAAATATTATTAAATATTTTTAAAATTATTAGTAAAACTCAAAATAATTATTTTATTTAAATGTTTTAAAATTTAACTGACTTTAAATATATAAAATATTATAATATTTAGTAGTATTTTAATTGGATAACATTTCTTTAATTTTCCTCCAAATCATTGAAATTTTAACCTATCCTACTCTAATTCCTTTCAATTCTAGCCTATTCAATTCCAATTTTATCTCAATAGTAATCATCCTTTCATTTCAATTCTAGCCAATTTTATTGCAATTTTGGCCATTCTAAATCCATTACAACTCTCATCTCATCCGTCCATCCTTTAAGTTAAATCCTAACCGTTCATCGTGTTCGACGGACCAGATCAAACCCACCCTTTATTTCCTAATTTAACCTAAAAGAACCCAACCCTAAAACATTATTCATTCTCTTCCTCTCCTCTCTCAATAGTGCCCCGTCCCCTCCCTTTCGTCCTTCTCTCCTCTTCTCCGGCGAGAAGCGAACGCCGGCGAGCCTTCCTCTCTTCTCCTCTTTCTCTCCCCTGTACCTTCCTTTCGCTATTTTTTCCTTGCAGTGACGAGCCAGCGAATGCCAGCAGCTCCACGGAGCAACGCCACCGGCGACCAGCGAATGGCGCAGCTCCGACAACCACAAGCTCCACCAGCAAACCCCGGCGAACAACAACATCAGCAATCGGACAGCAGCCGCCGGCAGCAAGCCACCGATGAGGAACACTAGCAGCTAGCGAGATCCGGCGAAACAGCAACCCCGACGAGGTCAGCTTAAGGTCATGGTCGTCTAAAAAAGCATATCTGAACAGATCTGTATGGGTTCGTTCTTGTTTTAATGTTCTCTTAAATTGCCTATTCTGATCATAAATCTATAATTACATAACTGTTCTATATGGAATTCTATAGTATCATTATCGTTAAGCATGTTCTTGTTTTAAGCATAAGATAAATCATGATTTGCTTGATTTTATGGACTGTTCTTGTTGATGTTTCGAATTTCGGAAGCATGTCTATTTTATGTGTATTGAAACAACATTGTATGCTGATTCGTTTCCAACTCTCCGTAAGTCTGCTGAGTGTGATTTTTGGTATTGATAGGTTTTTTAAATTTAGCATTTGACTGCATATGGTAATAATAGTTTAAATTAATTAATTGAAGTCACCGATTTTAGAATTGCTCATATATATTATCATCCATTGTGATTGATTTGATGATAATCCTCATATTTGGTTAGGTATGCATCTTGACAGATTCCAATAGCTTGCCAACCTTTATTTTGTCTAATTGTAATAAATTTTGAAGTTGTAACAATTATGCTTGCTTGATTGATTCAATCTACGGTTGTCTTAAATTATCCCTTCCTTGCTTGTTTACCTTATTTAAAGTGGATAGAATTCTTAGATTTGGTAAAATTAATAAATATTAGGCTGATTTACTCCCTCCAATTAAGGAGAACTAGTGTTGTAAATTGATTCCCCTTGTCCTTAAAAAAATATTTTATTTCCTTGTGGCTGATTTGTGTATAATCTGCTATTATTCTTTCCTTCTTAATTATAGTAAGCAGATTTTGTACGTGTTTTATACTTGGTAATAATAAATTAATAAATCTGATTTTGGCTCTTTAAAATAAGGGAAATGTTAATTGATTCCCTGTAATTCTTTTTCCTTATTGGCTCGTCTTTTAGAGACTATAAAAAGGACCCCTCCCTGCATTATTTTAAAAGGGCTAACATTGCTCACACCTTACTCTTGAATACTTAAAAAAATTAATTAAAATTACTCTACTCTTAAAAGAATTAAGATTCCAATGAACAGTCAAAGTGCTATCCTTACTCGATATTGCTGTGTTCGGGTCTAGTATCGGATTAAGTTCGTCTGCACTGCTGATAACTATTTTCTGCTTAATTGGTTAGTTCTCTTCATTAGTGTAATTTCATTATGCATGATTGTATGGTTGAAATAAATAAAAGGGAGCATCCGGGTTAGTTTCCTTATCCCTTTCTTTCTTGATGTGTGATTATATATTTTCCACAACTTGTTTGAATTCTTACATGTCCGTATGCTGCTTGTGTACATGAAATAATCAATATTATGTGCATACCCATATAGTTAACTTTATCATTTTGCTATATTAAATTGTCTCATGTGTTATTACTTGCCTGTATTTCTCATTGTACTTTAACAGGGTTTGAACTTAAGGTTCAAGATGTTTGAAGAGTCGTCTAGAAGAGATTTCCGGACGAGACTATTATGTTTAAGTTTATTTTAATGGTGTAGATATTATTTATTTGTTCTTTTGGCTTGTAATATTTTGTATTACTCTAACGCTCTAACTCTAGTATATATATGAAATAAATTTGGGGGAATCGTCTAAGGGGGAAGGGTTTATGTGCTATGTGTTTATTTATTTTATTGTAATTTATTTATGTTAGAAAGCATGCCTATAGGATTGTGATTATTTGATAGTTTGTATTCTAATAACATAGCTTTAGATCTAACTAAAATAAAATAAAATTACTATTGCCATTAATCTCATATTTAATCTTGCTTAATTATTGTTCAAAGTTGATCATGTGTTTAGGCTTTAATTGTCTGTCAGAATGCATTTAGTTGATTTGCATGACCACTTCTTAATTATAACAATAAATAATATGTGTTTGCTCCTTGTTTCACTTAATTCAACCAACGCTCCTTTTATATAATAAATCTAAATACATGAATATTACAATCTATTTTGTATTGAAATATTCTGTCAGTGTTAGAGATCACGTCTATAGGTTTTTCTGAATATTATTACGATTTTCAGCATGTTCATATTTAGAAACTATGCCTATAGGGTTTAATAATTGAAATAGATATCGTGCCTATAGGATTGATAACAACTTCAACATGTTCACTTAGATATCATGTCTATAGGACTTAATTAATAGGATAAAATTGCTTGATAAAATCATACTCTAATAATTTTCAGCATGTTAAATAACTAAAATAATTATGATGCATATTTTCTGCTCACTGTTAAACAAATTCTGCAATATAATTATTTTTCTGGTTACTTAAGTTTAATTAATTAATTTTCAACATGTCAAATAATTGAATTACATCTGTTGTGCACATTTTCTGCCACTATTATATAATTTTATGATATTTTTCTGCCACTCAAGAATAAAAGAAATAAAGCAGCCCCTGCGTGTTTTACTTTTAAAATCTTTCCAATATTAAATAAATTTCCAGATGAAGTCGTGTTCTGTTTTAAATATTAACTTGCATGATAACTTTCATAATTGCTGCCCTGATTAACATAAGCTAATAAACCAATCTTTCCTTTAATTTTTATTGCCACCCTAAAAAATACAATTTAGTTGCTTGATTGCTACCTGTAGTATGTCATAATTGTCTGCCCTCTCTAATTGATATTTTAATAATTGTTAAATGTGTTTATGTGCACACACTTAAGCATGAGACCTTTCACTAATTATGTGTGTTTGAAAGCATGTTTAATAAAACCTACAGGCCAATTTTGAGACTTCACATGCTAAATGAACGTCCTATTTGTTTGACTTGGTGTCTAGGTGGGCCTATCAGGAATCTTTATTTTATTTTAGTCTAAATCCACCCTAATAGTAGTCCAATGCCTGTTGGACCTTAAGCGGGGACGTTAGGCACTTTTTAGAAATGAAAAGCATGCGGTGGTGGGGTAGGGGTAGTTTAGGCCTTACGGAGATGATAACATCGACTCAGGCTCAAAGCGACAAACCTTGGTTTTTTCTGTCCCTACACGGAAGCCTATCAAAAAAAAAAAAAATCGAGTGTTGATCCGTAAAGTCCTTTAGAGTCTCCCTCTCCTTTTGTCCCATTATTTGTTTATAATTATAATTGTTTGGGGTAGCTTAAATAAAATATAAAAATTGTTTGCTTATCTACTTGTGCAATTTTTGTCTCCTCGCTTATTTCTTTATTAATTGTTTAATATTTCTTTATTATTATGTTATCACTTAGTCTTGCATGCTTAACTAATTAATTAAAATAACTAAGGTGCCCTTAATTGTTTAATATTATGTTATCACCTAGTTTCGCATGCTTAATTGATTAAATAAACAAATGAAGTAATCTTAATTGTTAAATATTATGTTATCACATAGTTTTTGCATGTTTAGTTAATTAAAATGAAGTAATCTTAATTGTTAAATATTATGTTATCACTTAGTCTTGCATGTTTAACTAATTAATTAAGATAACTAAATTAATCTTAATTGTTAAATATTATGCTATCACCTAGTTTTTGCATGCTTAATTAATTAAATTAAGTAATTTAAATTGTTAAATATTATGTTATCACTTAGTAAGCATGTTTAAGTTAAATAACCTAAATAAATGAAGTGACCATAATTGTTACTTGTAACCCCCACATAAATTGCATGAGATACGGCCTGGACCCACACTTGTGGACCTCGAGGGATGCCTAACACCTTCCCCTTGAGGTAATCTGAACCCTTACCCGATCTCTGGTTCGTTGACCTTAGTTAGATTTAGTTAGGTTAGGTAGGTACCCTAACGCGCCTTAATTCGTTAGGTGGCGACTCTTCAATCAACCCAAAGCCCAAAAGAGTTGTTAGGTCGTGCATCCGAAAGGAAAACCTATTTTGCGAAAAATGGGGCGCGACAATCCTGAAAACCATAGGGCAAACATTAGGAGAAAGACCTAATAAAGCTAAACTCTATGGCACGACTTAGAGAATGAAGAAGTAAAGTTTTCCTAACATCTGATAGTCTCCTATTCATAAATGCGGCACGCTTCACATTTATGAACAAGACTCTACTAGACGTGGTTTGAGACATCTTAAAACTATCCTAAAATCTTATGCTCTGATACCATGTTTGTTACGACTCAAGGCTACCCCCTAGATGTGACACGACATACAAGACTCCAAAAAGCCTCATACAAGCCTCATAACATATCATAACATAAGAACATAGGAAATAGTGCGTAAATTTAAAACTTTTCTTTACCATCGAAGACTCTTATAAAAACAAGTGGGAGTCTACAACACTATATCTCAAACTATCTATAACACTTGAATACAATCGTAGGGACACATCCCTTACAAAAGTCTAAAACATAAGAAAAGACAAAAAGGACATAATGGTCAAGCCCTCGGATACTATGAGGACTCACAAATCTTCTTCTTCTTGATCTACTATGGTCCTAGCCACGAAGGTGGAAGTCGATATCGCCGAACCCTACACTTATAGAAAATGTAGAAATATGGGTTAGCTCAAAATTGTTCTAAGTATGGAAGCCATGCATAAAAATCCTAAAAACATGCAAAAAGGGATATTTTAGTTAAAACCATGCTATATGCCAATTTTGAACATCATCTTTGAAATAGTTGGGAAAAGTAGCTCAGAAGTCAACTCATGTACAATTCATCATGGCATAAAGGATATCATAATCACAAGCATAGTCTCCAACATAAACATAATGGATACCCCAATCATCACAAGACATAGTTCACACACTTAGTTAAATACCAAGATCATCTCATCACAATAGATTTATCACATAAGTAACCCTAGGTTATACTTGTGCAATGTATAGATAGGATCCCATAATCCTATTTACACTAAGTACTACTTTTAGGACACCATGCTCATACTTATCATGCTTTGATCTCATCCATAGTCAATACTCACAGTCAAGGAAACATTCATGCTCATAGCTTATAACAAGGAAAACCACTCTTAGCAACAATCCACAACATACATGCATAAATTCACATATCTTCATAGCATAAGGAAACCACACCATAACCCCTTTCATGGTCTACTGGCACAATGCATAAGTGAATTCTCATACCCCCACTCACACTAAGTAGAGTTCATTGAGAATTCATAAGTATAGTTCATGTTCATGTTCATGTTCATAATTCATATAAAGCATGCATTAACTCATAATTCATCATGTCACAAGAGAAACATACCACGACCACTCTCAAAGCCTACTTGTGCAATGCATGAATGAAGTTCCATACCACCATTCATACTAAGTAGAACCTCTTGAGGAACCATAGTACATAACTCATGTTCTTGTTCATGGAGGGAAATAGACTTAACCGACATAGACCATGTGAGCTACATGGAATCCGGTGTCATGTTCCACATCGAAAAGAGATGTCCTACTTGCCTCAGGTAGAACTAAATGTATTAGCTTTTTAAGTGGATCCACTAGCTAAAAACCTATGTGGGCATATAGTTATGGGATAGGGAGATTGCTACTAGAAACCCCAAACCTATTGTATTGGCGAGGGAGCTTCCATCTCATGAGATTATCTTTAGAGATCCCGGCCTTATTGACGGGAGGGTCTCTACCTCATTTTCCATATCCACTCGGTGCTAAGCATTATTTCCCAAAATTAGATGTTTAGTCTTGAATTGAATTTACATGCATGAAGGGGTATCTTACCCTCCATCCAACACAACTCATAAAATAGCTCGTAGATTCAATAGGTGAGAATGGACTTTCAACCTTAGAATCATCATTAATTATGTGAGGAAAACTTTCACATTATAATCATGTGTTTTCATGAGAATATCCTTTCAATAAACACAAGAAGATTATCATGGTCATGTACATTTCATGCATAGTCATGTGTAAGGGTGCATATGATAAATAGCCTTTCAAAAACACCTTAGTCACATCATAGTCATGTTCATGCATGGAATGTGTGTGTGATCGTCCTTTCAATGACACAACAACAACATTATCATCATAGATACTTCACTCTCAAAGTGTTCATAAAACATGCACATAATATCATAATCATAGTATCTTCACTTTCTAAGTGAGTCACAAGCCCATACACAATTCTTATCAACATGTACAAACCCTCATAATTTTCCCTTCAAGGGCTATGAATCAAACTCAACCCAAACATCTAGAATTACTACATTAGATAAGGGGAATATCATGATTCAAGTAAATCATTCATTTCATGCATAAACTCATGTACTCATATTATAGGTCATGTGGGTGAAGTCCTTTCACAATAATGCCATATACAATTCAACATACATAATAGCTTCCTTCTTAAAGCCTTAACATCCTTAGTTTATTCAAATTATCTTTTACCCTTAAAGCCCTAGAAGTCATCTTCATGCTACAAGCCTTGCTCTCAAACAATGTCTCACATGATCATCATGTATACCTAATTCCCAAGGTAATCCAACCACATGCTTCATTATTAATCAATTATAATCATATGGCATCATATAAACCCAATCAATAGAGACATAATCTATTGACATGCTTCTATAATCAATCAACCCACATCATGAATTCACAATTTAGTAATATGGGGGATTCATGGGTTCATGGGGGGATTTCATCATAAATCAACAATAAATCATCAATTCAATCATAATCCATCATAAATCAACCATTGAAAATGTTTTTTTTGAAAGAGAACCAATGACTTACATTAAGACCCTAGCTTTTGGGGAATTTGGAAGCTTTGAAATCAAGTTTTGAAGGGACTCTATGCAGTGGCGGATCCAGGAATTAAGCTCAGGGGGTTCAAAATTTAAAGAATAAGCTCATGTGGCAATGTAAGTGCGCGGTGAGCGTAGTAACCCCGACATGCCTTTTGTACAAGGTATCTCATTGGTTGATAAAAGTTAATACCAAACTAATCAAAGATATTGAGAACAAAGATACGTTGATAAAAAAATTAGTGGATCAGTTGTATTACATAAGTTAATTCTGAAACACATGAAAATTAAAGGAAGCGAGACGGAGAAGAAAAATATTTATCTTTACCCGCTAAATTTATATTACCTTATCATACTGCATTAAGCATTTCTTCCTACTTTTACCCTACTCCATTGAACATTCTTAAAATTTCTTGTACTTTTTATACTTTTATTTTGTAATGTTTTACTTTATTTTACATTTTAAATTTTTTTAAATAAGTATCCATTCAAACAGATATTACTAGGAAAATTATCAAGATTTTCTAAAAGTGTGTAAGTATAGATTTACTAATATTATAATGCATATTCAGAAGATAAATAAATGATATCGTCAATTTTTTAGTTCATGTAGTTTAATTTACTAGGTTAGTCGTCACTTGTTGAAAAAAAAAAAGACGAATAAATCAAATAAGTTTAGTTTCCATCTCTCTAAAATAGAATTGAAAAAATAGAAAAGAAATTCCATGAATTCTATTAAATATATATTATTAAAAGGATATTGACGATTTTTAGTTCCTTCATTCAATTACATCTAATTTATCTTTATATATAATTCATCATTTTTAAAGAGTTGTACATAAAATTATGTTGAATAAAATGACTAATAGATATAAGAAGAATAAATAAAATGTGTCTAATAAATTTAAACAAAATAAATTAGAAAAAATGACATAAAAGAGAAAAATAATGAAAAAGAGAAGATGATCCAAGCCCATAAGTTGAGCCCAATTCCATGCATTAAAAGGGTAAAAAAAATAAGAGAAGAGGAATTGCTACGCATGGGATTCGAACTAACGACGTAAAAGCCACTACTGAACCCTTTATCCATTGAGCTAAAGCTTCTCACTTATTTTTAGGGGGTTCATTTTATTATATGTACACATAAAATAAGAATTTGGCCCTATCTATATAGCGTAATTTTTCGACCGAGGGGATTCGGGTGAACACCCTAGACACAACCTAGGTCCGCCCCTGACTCTATGGGTGAAAGCTACCCATAGATGAAAAGCCACCATACCTTATGAAGATTCCTCACGAAATTGAGTGGAAAAGATGAGTTCTTGAGCCCTAGACCTTGACTTCTTCTTCTTCAATGGAGGTTTTAGAGAGAGAAATATTGGAGAGGGAAGTTGGTTATGACTTGGATCTTGTGATTTATGAAGTAAATAGGTTAGTTAATGGTCTAAAAATACTTATATAGGTCTATTAAAATAATATAAAACGACCTTAAGCTAAAATAATTAAATTAGGAATTTCCTAAAACAATTCACCTTTGGTCAAGATTGAGGCAGCATTGCAGGCCCCATCCACGACCCCCACCCACGGGGCGTGGATGGACCCACGGACCGTACTAGTCACTCGTGGGTTGGGGTATGCCACTCCTCAACTTGTCCCTTGACCCACGACTTGGTTCCACGGGGCGTGGATGGACCTACTCCCAGTAGGTCCCATCCGTAGGTCACATAATTGGGTAGTTTTGAGGCTTCTTGGGGTTAGGCTTTAGGGTCCTCCTCAAGGACCCCTTGGTTGGTCCTTGGGGGGTTGTACCTTGACGTTTAACCCCTAAACCCCTCAACCTAAGTTTGGGAAATCATTTTACACTTCTAAACTCCACACCAAACTCAAAAACTCTCACGTAAGGCTCTAGTTTCACCTACTAATTTTTCGGGATGTTACAGTAGTTTTGTATTGTACGTGTGTATCATGTCTAAAATAAAAATACAATTATGATATGAATGTTATTACATAACTTTTTAAAATATAATTATGATTACCTTCTCTTTTATTATTATGGTCATTTAAATAAGAAAATTGACACAAATACATTAAGAACACTTGTGAAAGAAATAAAAGTTGCAACAACGTGAAAGAGAATCAACAGACTCAATTTTGATGAAGGGGTGTGATCCATTGTCTGTTTAATTTAAATAATACTAAAATAGCTTAAATAATAAAATAGCTTCATACGAGCAAGAGCCTGAGAACGGACAATAATTGCATTTTATTGAACTGCTACTGGATTACTTTATACACGATCGAGATCATTTTATGCAGAAGCAATTTCAAGTATATACAGGCTGCAGTCTTGAGTATAGCTTCACTTCAGTTCTTTGCTAATGAGTTCATCTGCAGACAATTCAATGAAAATGTGGATCTTCGAACCCTTGTTTAGAAGTGGTGATAGTGCTCCTCCGATCCTTTGTGTATCAAGATCGGAGGAGTACTATGACCACATCTTATCTGCTGGTCAAGATCGAGTGTTTCATCTTTTTTCTGTTGTTCAAGATCAACAAAGTAGAGAACTTTCCCAGCGACATGTTTTGTAAAAGAGTGAAGAAGCTTAAGTTGAAAAAGGAGGAGATAAAATTGAAGATTTTGCTGAAATCAGGGAACGTGATTTTGTAAATATTGCTTCTTTTTTATTAGTAATAAAAGTGGCCTAATTGCCCGTTTGGATTTTTTTTTTTTTTTAAAACTTGGGTCAGTCTAAAGCATGTTAATTAAGTATTATTTGTCCATTTATGGTATACTTTTAAGGGATAATTGTACATAATAGCAAACTATATTTTCAAATTAAATGCTATAAATATACTTTGATTTAATTATACCCTATAGCAAACTATTGCTATTTTTCGCCACTCTCCCTGGTGGAATCTCGCTCGCCACTCTCGTTTGGTGGCAGTCTCACTCGCCTCTCTCGCTTTTATACAAACACAAATGTATAAATGCATTTGTGTTTGTATAAAGTCGAGTAGGAAATTGTATATATACATATATTTTCGTTCCCCTCTCTCCCCTCTCCCAGATCTTGCTCGCCACTCTCCCAAATCTCACTCGCCACCCTCGCCTCTCTCGCTTATACAAACAAAAACGAAATGTATAAAATGCGCTTATGTTTGTATAAAGCGAGAGAAAATTGTATATACACATGCAAATACATATATCTTCATCCTATACACTTATAATTATACAATACAAATATTTCCCTGCCCAGTTTTCTTTTGCCTTTCTCTCTTTTCTCATTTTTATACATACACAGATTATACAATTTGATCTTTTGTATACAATTGCTTTCTTTTGTATATGTATAGCGAATTATACAATTGTTCTTTTTGTATATGTATAGCGAATTATACAACTGTTTTTTTTGTATATATATATCGAATTATACATATATATGTTTGTTATGGAGCGCAATTATGCAAACTTTGTTATGGCTTACAAATATGAATTTTGTGTTTGCTATATGTGAAAATTGCTCTACTTTTAATCAGGCTGCTCTTATTTTAGATACTAGCAAAGAAAGCCCGGGCAACAGGGACAAAGTTATATTATTGTTATACATTATGTATTGTTAAAAAGTTAGTAAGACTGTTATAATATATTTTACTCGTAACTGATCTAATATAGAAACTTATTTGTTATTTGTCTTTTTAATTTCAATTTCAATATCAAATAAATGTACAAATTGAGAGAAGAAATGAAACATATCTTTCTAGATTTAAGTAAAAATAATAGAATAGAAGTAACAATAGGGGTGCCAATGGGACGGTTCGATTGGTTATTTTAAAAAAATTATACCATCCCAATTTTTCAATTATTTTATAATGTATTTAAAATTAAATTTCTTAAAACCATCCTAATCCAATTCATGTGACACAACCAATACAAAAATTAGTGTCCCAAAAAGAACAATTTTAGCTATATATTTTTTATTTATATAGTGATATTTTTTTCATTTTTCAAGGAAATGCTTATATAATTTTACAATGGCATTGAACCTACAAAGTAATTAATGAATTCGAGCCTTTTTAAACATGCGTTTTTGGGATATATTTTGGAAAAAAGATTGAACTATTTTGAGAAAATAAAATATTTTGATACACAAAAATTATGAAAATTATTATTCTCTCCGTTTTAATTTATTGTCTTATTTTTCTTTTTAATTTTTTTATAAAAAATTGATAACTTCTTAATTTTATTTTTCTACCTTTAAAATCACAAGATTCAAAAGATATTTTTGTGTATTCTTCATTTTTTTAGTTTATGACTATAAAATTTAAAAGGTTTTTTTTTTATCTTCTCAAATTTTGTATCAAGTCAAAATCAAATAAACAAATTAAGGTGAAGAAGATATAAGTAAAAATGCTCATTATATGAGTATTAAGATTAGTATTTCAAAAGATTTATTATTTGTCATCAAAGTACCAAAAAAGAGAAATGATTGTGGTTATATCACCAATCTCAATATGAGAAAGTTGGCAAGTGAAATGCAACTATCCAGTGGGGTCCACGATAATCATAATGACATGAAGTTGCCTGTGTAAGAACAAAAGGTTAAATTGGCCAAAGGATCAAGATATTTTTATGCTTACTACAGTAAATCAGTTTTTGGGCCAATAGAATGACATCATTTTAATACATTTACAAAACTAACCTTCTGAGCCCATATTTAAAAGACGGCACAAATTTGGCATTTCAGAGAGACTAAGGGGTCGTTTGGTAGAGTGTATTAGGAATATAATGCATGTATTAGATGTGTGTATTAGCAATACTTTGTTTGGTACACTTTTTCATGCCATGTATAACTAATGCTTGCATTAGCTATACACTCTATTGTGTATTAAGTTGTGTATTACTAATACCAAGGAATTCTAGGTATTAGTAATACATAGCATTTTAACACATGCATTAGATTAAATAATTACAAAACTACCCTCTAAAAATAATAATAATAATAATAATAATAATGATAATAATAATAATTATTATAATTATTATTATTATTATAATAATAATTATAATAATAATAATAATACTAATTATAATAATAATAATTATAATAATAATAATACTAATTATAATAATTATAATAATAATAATTATTATTATAATACTAATTATAATAATTATAATAATAATAATTATTATTATAAT
>NW_006239466.1:106343-112780 GCF_000226075.1 Solanum tuberosum
TAATTATAATAATAATAATGTGGGGGTATTTTTGTAAACAAATGTTTTTATACAAGGCTTACTATTTCCAATACATCAAACCAAACAATGTATAAGAAATAATGCAAGCATAACTAGCGCAAGCATTACTAATGCATGCACTACTAATACATCATATTCAGCATTATTCTTATACACTCTACCAAACGACCCCTAATTGGTTTAATTGATATTTGTGGGTTACCAGCAAAATATTACAACTTGGAGAACAAGCAAGTAATGCACCAAAGTAAACTTAAAAGACAAAAATGCCCTCAAAACAAATTTTCTGACATTAAGCTAACATGTTGACGGATAGGTGCTTCACTCTCACTTCTATAATAAGAGAAAACACTACTAGTAGAAATTCCTCTCCTTAAATTATTATCGACTTAAAAATTAATCTCCTCATTACCCAACATTATTGTAATAAAATTAATACAAAATTTTAATATTAAAATCAACTACAAGAATAATTATTCTGTTTATAGGTAAAATAAACAGAGTACTTTTGAAAGACAAAGAGATAACTTTGATGGTCAATAAACACAAGTTGAGTGATCATTCAGATAATCCATTTTAAGCATTTGTTACATAATAAAGAAGATATGAATGCATACATGATCAAACCCCAAAAAAATTGATGATGAATAAAACAAAAATAGTCTGTATAGATTTGGATACAATTCCATAGATTGAGAGTATGATTCATTGTGGAGAGTATTAGCATATACTATCGATAGTTCACTTGACGATTTTTTCAGTTAGTACATTGAACTTAGCCGCGCTTAGCGCAGTCATAATAGCTCGTTAAATTCACTAAATAACTTTTTAGAATAATGAACTACTTAAAATATATATATATATAAATTCCAGATCTAGCGACTCTTTCACTTTTGCCTAAGAGTCAATGGGAGAGGTTGATCAACCTGGACATAATAAAAGCCCGCAACAAACCTATCGAGCCTCCAAAGAAACCTCAAAAGGCACCTTTTTTCTTTCCTTCAATTCCTTCTCTTAATGTTTCATTGTTGGACAGACTCTAGGTATGACAGTTGTTGTTTATGAACGAGCAGTTAGAAGAAACTTAGGGATTGTTTGGTGTGAAGGATAAAAATAAATAGTGATGGGATAAATTTTTTGTGTCTTGTTTTGGATAACTTATCCCACCATTTATACCATAGTGATGGGATAAGTTATCCAATGAGAACTAATTCTTGTTCCCAACCAAACAACGTAACCCCTTATACATTCCTATTAAATAACAGTTCTTATTTTCTTTCTATGATGCAAAATTCAACTAATGAATAAGCTTGAGATTTAAAGGAATTCAGGAAACTAGGAATCAAATGAAAGAGCAAGTAGAAGAATACATACCTATGGTTTCTTATATCTTACAAGTGCAGCTTTTTAGTTGTGCCCTTTACATGTAATTTTGTTATTAGTTTTTGTATCTATTTTTTTTTACATACCATTTACATACATATTAGGATGTGTTCCTATGAAATACATATTGATTTCAAACAAACAATGTGAGAATATATCAAGTTGCAAAAACATCAACATCATAATTTTTTGAAAGAAGACTTGACCTTCCAAGAATTACTCAATTGCAGCAATACAAGTTTCATAAACCACAAGGATCCATGTCTAATACAGTTTGGTTCTGACTTGGATCTTCAAGTCAGAAAATTCCAATAAGAGTAAATCTAACAATCCAATAATCATCTCCCTTTTTAACAATAATCCAACCAGTTATCAGACTTTCGTTTGAGATTGGCATCGTGAAATGTCAGAAGAACTTGTGAAGAAGTTCTAGGAATATTCAAAACCTTCTTCGATGCCTCTTCTGATTTCAGAACATAACCGGCCCAAACAATCGTAAGTTTTTCCAATACCCGTGAATTCTTAAGAAAAAACCTTAGTAGTTCTATCTCGTTTTCTTCATCTTTGAAACCAATCAACTAAATCGACTTTAGATGAGAGTCCAAGCACACAATGCTTTCTTCAGGATCATGCATTTGTCAACAATGACGGATCTAAGATTTTCATTAAGGGAGTTCGAAAAATAAAAATGTTGTGTTTGAGATCTGAAACTTGCAACCCCAAGGTAACTTTTGAACTCCCTAAATCACTGAGTCAGTCTGTAGTCTTGTGTTTAGGGGACTCAAAATCTATATATATATACATAAGAAGTAAAGAACTACCTTATATGTACAATGTAATTTTTTACCAAGGGGGGTCGGGTGCTTATTACATTGTTTATGTTTTAACATTTGTATGCTTATTCCAAAGAAAACAAAAAATAAGAAAAATTAGACAATCTATGTGCTTATTACATTGTTTATGTTTTAACACTTGTATGCTTATTCCAAAGAAAACTTTACCTTAAGGGAAACCTTGCATAGTTTCAGAACTGATAGAGAAGGGACTTCCTTGATCATCTTATGCACAAGAATTCCAGTTTTCTCAAATGAGAAACCAAAATCATCACATTTTTCATCATAATCCTTAAAATTGATGTCAACATATTCTATTGAAAAGAGATTCTTGATTACTATATCCTTTGGAATGTGACATTTATATTTTAAGAATTTGAGAGCCGGACAAGAAATTTTGATTTCACAATTGTCATAAAAATCGCCCTGAAGAAAAGTGATGTATAAAAGAGATGCCGAATCAATATACAGCAGCTTCATGTGTTCTAAATTGCAATCAAATAATTCCAAATTTTCAAGGAGTTCACATTTTGAGAACAAGCAACTTGTCAAATGTTCATCTGATAACTTGACACTGCAAAGATGAAGAAATTTCAGCTGACGAAATCCGTCCAAATGATTAGGCAGTTTAAGTACATCATTACACAAGTTTAGTTTCAAAACTTGCAAAGATTCACAAGTTACAAGACAATGCGGTAACTCAAATGGCTCACGAGCCCAAAACCACAACACCAGTTGTTGAACATTTCTTCTTGTTGTTGCATGAATCCACCGCAACATATCTGTGCTTTCAAACATATTGCTACATGAGAGGATATAACGGACAAGGTTAATCGTCTTTTGGGAAATTAAGAAGGTATAGATAAATTCTCTGAAAGAAGTGAATCAGAGTAATTACTATCAAAGCGGAAGTAGGGGATGGTAGTGCATATGTATTTCCATCTTTTGGACAATACAGTCATATGAATCACATCACAAATACAGAGATTTGAAAGAATGTTGTGAAGTATATCAACGGGCAATGAACTTATCCTATCAATCCCATTACTGGAAATCATTGTTGATGTTTCCATTCTATCTTCCGATTTAGATGCAGAAAAGGGTATCCAAATACCAAACTGTCTATGAGCAGATGGAGAGAGAGAGAGAGGAGAGAACGGCAGATAGGGTTTTTCCTGTTTATACCATAAGAAATGACCGAAATAAATATCAATTTAGGAACCAAAATAAATCACCCGTTTTTGGTTGAGCCTTCAATGTTGGAGTTGAATTGGACAGAAGAACGTTCAATTGAGAGTTTTTGAAAAATGAAAATTTTATAAATGACATATATAGGAATAATAATTTCAAGTTATGACAGTATAATAATTCTTTCAAGGTGTAACCATAAAAAAATTCAGGTTCTAACATTTTATTAATTTTTTTAAAAAAAATAATAGAAAAATTTTATTTTTAAATAATAATAAAAGGTAAAAAACAAATATAGTTGTAGTAATAAATTTGAATACATTAATGATAATTAATAATTTCCATAAACTTAAGAGATTCAAAACAAAACAGGAATATTTGTTTTCCTTTTTTATCTCAAATCAATTAAAAATATTTCAAAAAGCAGATTTTCTTCATTTGTTCAAACGTTTCTCTCTCTTCTAATTTTTTTGTTGTAATTGTCGTCACTCACGACTAGTTCCAATTAGTTTTGGTTCAATAATGTTCATTTTGATGTAATGAACGACTTCTTATCAATATTAATAAAACATGGTGGTAGATGTGATCCTTCATTCGTTGCGATTTATTATTTGCATATATTTTTATATTACTGAAACGTAAAAATATAAAATAAGAACAATGAAAATGTAAAAGAAATTTTCTGATTTTGTTTGTGTATAATAGATTTAAATTGTGATGTTTTTTGTATGAACATTCTTTTGTTCAAATTACATAATAATTTTTTGAAACTGGAATAAATTTTGGTATGATTTGTTTTTAATGTAAGGTATTTGGTAAAAAAGAAAATACATAAAATTTATTTGTAATTGGTATACTATTTATACCATTGGTGTGTGCGATTTTGGAATTATATCTAAATGATTTGAGCATACTGTTTTCTTGATAAATGAAAGTGTATGAAATAGTAATAATGTTATCGTTGCAATAGAATTGATATACTTTTAGTTATAATTAAAGAATGTTTACAATTAACTTGTTTAAATTTGGTATTCTTCTTGGTATGATTACTGTATGAACTAGTGTTTAGTCTTGGTATGAAATGTGTATAAAAATGTTTATGTTAGTGTTTATTTCAAATGCTCAGGTTTGTGTTTATTTTGAATTTGAAACTCTTCTTGGTATGAATTTTGTATGAATCAATGGTTAGTCTTGGTATGAAATTGGTATAGAAATGATGTTCAGGTTTGTGTTTATTTCGAATGTGTTTTTGTATTGTGTATATCAATAATTTTATGCAGTTTTGTTAGATTTATTGACTTAGAATAGTATTTTATGAAGTTTTGTTTGATTTCAACTAATTGCTCTCTCTTTTATATCTTGAAATATTTTGAAGACACATGCAATACTTGTTGAACCTCTTCCATGCAAGAGTTTATGAGATATATCAAGTTATGTCTCGTCGCCTAAATCGTTGTAGCCTATTTCTAAAAGAAAGGTAGAAACACCACAATGTGAACGCTAGAAGGATCTGCTGATGTGAAATTCAAGAGATCTAAAGTTACGTGCAATACATATCGTCGGGAGAGACACAACAGGAAAACATATTCAAATTATCCTGCCGAACATTAGTCATAATTTATTTTTAATTTAGTTTAGTTGTTTAATTGTGTCAAACATATTCGCTTGAATATATTGATCTTTTAACTTAAAGAATTCTGATTTTCAGAACATTTATTTTGTGTACTATTTACTCCTATGAGTAAGTAATGTTTTTCAAATGTAGACTCAAAATTTAAACTGTATATACTGGTGGTAACCATTTAGTATCCATATGATATTCAATTGGTATCTACTTGAAAAAAAGTAAGTCCACTAGTGTAGGCAATTGGTAGCCATTTAGTATCCAACTGATATCCAATTGGAATTATTAAGTTTAATTGTATGCAATTGGTATCTAATTGGTATCAAGCTGAAAATACAACTGTATGCTATTTGTATCCAATTGGTATCAAATTGATTTTCGAAAAATTTAAGTCTATTTGTATCCAATTGGTATTTAATTAGTATCAAACTGGTGTCAAATTGAGTATCAAATTGATATCCAACTAGGAAAACTAAGTCTATTTAATTTGTATCACTACTAAAAAACGGATAAAAAACGACGGAAGGCGTCGCTCCAAAAAGCGACGCCATTTGCCACACTGTCCGTCCTTTTTTAATAAAAATAATTATTTTTAAAATTATTTTACAAAAAGCGACGGACAATATCTCTTAGTCCGTCGCTTTTTTCCGCGGATTTTTGAGCCAAATATATATAAAATTAATAATTATTTATTTAATATAAATATAGATGCTGTCCGTCGCTTTTAATTAAAAATAATTATATATAAATTTAACAATAGCCACGTCGTCCGTTGCTTTTGATTTTTTTTATTTTACTAATTATTTTCTTATGAAAGCGACGGACAACATCTTTATGTCCGTCGCTTCTTGGTCAAATTATTTGGTCAAATATTTTAAATAAGCGACGGACAACGTCTCTATGTCCGTTGCTTTTTGGTCAACTATTTAATGACAAGTGACGGACTTAGAAACGCTGTCCATCGCTTTTCAATAAATATCTGATACATAGACGCGATTTTTCCCCATTCTCCCCCATTTCTATTTACTCAAATCCTCTCCTCTCCTTCTCTCCCACTCCGCCGCTTCCGTTCTTCCGTCAGTTGCTGCCGTCGATCAGATTCGTGAGGAGCTGCCGCCGCGGTCTCACCTGCCGAAGTTGCCGCTGCCGCCTCCTTCCCCTGTCTCTTCATTTTCTCCTTGATCTCCTTTAAGGTTAGGGTTTTATTTATTATAAAAAAATTCAATTATTTTTTATTTATTTGATTTTGTTAGTTATTTAATTGTAATTAGTTTATTGATTGTTAGTTTGAATTAGAGATTATTTGATTGTTAGTTTGTGTTTCTTGATTGTGAATTGAAAATTTTAATGTTAGGGTTAGTTTGAATTAGAGATTATTTGATTGTTAT
>NW_006239466.1:114192-118378 GCF_000226075.1 Solanum tuberosum
AAGTTATAAAGTTGTTAAGTTGTTTAAATAAGTTAAATTAATTAATGTGGTTTAGTTGGTGGATTTAGTGTTGTATTAAGTGAAAGCTAAACTAGTTAAAGTTGTTAAGTTGTTTAAATAAGTTAAATTAATTAATGTGGTTTAGTTGGTGGATTTAGTGTTGTATTAAGTGAAAGCTAAACTAGTTAAAGTTGTTAAGTTGTTTAAATAAGTTAAATTAATTAATGTGGTTTAGTTGGTGGATTTAGTGTTGTATTAAGTGAAAGCTAAACTAGTTAAAGTTGTTAAGTTGTTTAAATAAGTTAAATTAATTAATGTGGTTTAGTTGGTGGATTTAGTGTTGTATTAAGTCAAAACTAAACTAGTTAAAGTTGTTAAGTTGTTTAAATAAGTTAAATTAATTAATGTGGTTTAGTTGGTGGATTTAGTGTTGTATTAAGTCAAAACTAAACTAGTTCAAGAGTTAAAGTTGTTTAAATAGGTTAAATTAATTAATGTGGTTTAGTTGGTGGATTTAGTGTTGTATTAAGTCAAAACTAAACTAGTTCAAGAGTTAAAGTTGTTTAAATAAGTTAAATTAATTAATGTGGTTTAGTTGGTGGATTTAGTGTTGTATTAAGTCAAAACTAAACTAGTTCAAGAGTTAAAGTTGTTTAAATAGGTTAAATTAATTAATGTGGTTTAGTTGGTGGATTTAGTGTTGTATTAAGTCAAAACTAAACTAGTTAAAGTTGTTAAGTTGTTTAAATAAGTTAAAATAAATATTGTGATTTAGTTGGTGGATTTAGTTGTTGGAATTAAGTCAATACTAAACTAGTTAAAGTTAAAAAGTTGTTTAAGTAAGTTAAAATAAACAATGTGGTTTAGTTGGTGGCTTTAGTTGTTGGAATTAAGTAAAAATTAATTGAATATCCATATTTTTGTAGATGGATCATCGTTTGTGAATGTATAATATGCATTATGAAACTGGTGCTGGTTTGAAGCATGAGTTTATTGACGTGTTAGAGACTTTATTGAACATACAATGACACTTGACATTTTCAAGAATAATGGATTGGTTAGGTGTCCTTGTAGTGCATGTAAGTGCTTAAAATTTTATAAACCAGATATAGTTATGGTTCATTTGTACCGTAATTGATTTAAGCCTAGATATTTTGTATAGATTGATCATGGAGAAATAGATGGATTGAATGGTATGTTTTATAATTCGATGCCTATGGAAGAATATAATATAATTGCACCATATGGTCAAATTAGGGTTGAATAGGATAGGGTTGAACATGATAGGGTAGAACATGATAGGGTTCATAAAATGATCAATGATGCTTTCGGGGTACAAGGTGGGATGAAACTGGAACAATATTTTGATGAAGCTCTTAATGAAGAAGCAAGACACTTCTATGATCAATTAGAAGAGTCTAGTCGTCCACTATGTGAAGTGAGTCTGCATCTGCCTTGTTAGTTGCGGTTAGATTAATGAATATTAAATCAGATTGGAATGTTCCTAATACGGCTATGGACTCAATGGTTGATCTTTTGGGTGAACTAGTTAATCCGGAGTTTAACATACCTAAGAACTTCTATCAGGCAAAGCGTTTGGTTTCCAAGTTAGGATTGACGTATGATAGAATTCATTGTTGTGTTAATGACTGCATGTTGTTTTACAAGATTGATAGTGAATTAGAAAATTGTAAGTTTTGTGGACATGCTCGTTATAAGAGGACTCCGGCTGGAAAGATGGTCCCAGTTAAGGCGATGCATTATCTACCTCTCATTCCTATGTTAAAGAGGTTGTATGCATCGATAAGGTCTGCCCCCACATATGAGATGGCATCATGAATATAGAAGGCCGCCGGGTGTCTTGTCTCATCCATCTGATGGTGAAGCATGGAAGCATTTTGATAATGTATATCCTGATTTTGCTAGTGAACCAAGAAATGTTTGATTGGGGTTGTGTGCAGATGGCTTCAAACCATTCTTTAATTCTGCTTCGCCTTATTCATATTGGCCGATATTTCTTACTCCGTATAATATTTCTCCTGAAATGTGCATGACCAGTCCCTACATCTTTCTAAGTTGTGTTATTTCAGGTCCCCATAATTCAAAAGTTTGATTGATGTCTATCTACAACCATTGATAGAGGAGCTCAAACAATTGTGGTTTGAAGGCATTTTGACTTATGATATATCAACTAAGAAGAATTTCGTTATGCGTGCTTCTTTAATGTGGACTATTAATGAGTTTCCTGCATACGGGATGTTGTCTGGTTGGATGACAGCTGGCAAGCTAGCATGTCCGTATTGCATGGAAAATAGTAAGGCATTCACTTTAAAGCATGGCAGAAAAATACATGGTTTGATTGTCACCGCCAGTTCTTGCCAATGAACCATGAGTTTAGAAAGATGAAAAATGCATTTAGGAAAAATGAGGTTGAAAATGACCCCCCACCTCCATTACTCACAGGGCATCAAATTTGGGAGAGAGTTTCTCAATTACCTAAAGTTAGAGAAGTTTCACCTTCTAGACTTCCTGGATATGGTGTTGAACATAATTGGACCAAACAAAGCATATTTTGGGAGTTTTCGTATTAAAAGGAAAATCTGCTACGATATAATCTTGATGTGATGCACATTGAAAAAAATTATTTTGACAATTTGTTTAACAAATGATGGATGTTAAGGGTAATACAAAAGACAATCCAAAAGCTAGAATGGACATAAATGAATATTGTAGGAGAAAAGAGTTATGGCTGCAGGAATTACTAAATGGTAAAATAGTTAAGCCCAAAGCCAGCTTTTCATTCACATTGGATGAGAAACGTGAAATTATTGAGTGGGTTAAAAATTTGAGGATGCCAGAGGGCTATGCTTCGAATTTAGGAAAGCGGGCAGATATGAATGAAGGAAAATTGATAGGTATGAAAAGTCATGACTGTCATGTGTTAATGGAAACTTTAATTCCTATAGCCATCTACTCGAAAGGATATGGAAACCAATCACAGAGATAGGTCTTTTTTTTAAGGATTTGTGTTCTGAAAATTTGTCTGAGAGTAGTTTAGATAGGATGGAGGAAAATATTCTTGTTACTACTACTAAGTTGGAGAAGATATTTCCATGTGGTTTCTTTGATGTGATGGAGCATCTTTCAATTCACCTTGTACAAGAGGCCCGCCTCGGAGGTCCGGTTCAAACAAGATGAATGTATCCATTTGAAACATTCACTAAGTTATTTATAGTAAAAATTAGGCAAATGACATAGTATAAGAAAGAAATTACTTCCTTTCCCTACTCTTTCATTAATTACCAAAAATCCCTTTTTTTAGTGTTTTTCGGATACATAATATAGCAGCGTGGATACTTTAATTAATAACGGGCGGATACTTAAATTATTAAGTTGTTAGCAGCACGGATACTTAAATTAACTGGCGGATGCATAATACAACAAAACGGATACTTTAATTAATAACGGGCGGATACTTAAACTAATAAAGTATCCGATTAAGTTGAAATGGGGGAAAATAAGGGATTTTTGTATTTTAGTAAAAGAGTAGGGAAATATTGAGAATAGGTAAAGAAGTGTTGTGTATTTAAGTAATTTTTCCTTATTTATATTCACCAAGTCTTTTATTAAAATATATATATACATATATACATGCAGAAAAATTGGCAGTTCCAAGCAAACGATTAAGCAAAGGGGAGGGATCGAAGGATCAGTTGTTCAAGGTCATATTGGGAGAGAAACTGGTGATTTTTATTCTTTTTACTTTGGTGATGATGTGTCATGTAGGAGAAACAGGCTCAATCGCAATGATGAAGGCGATATTGATCCTTTATTTCAACCGATATCAATTTTAATCAAAATGATCGAGGATCTAAAAAGCGTGGAAAGCAAGGATTCGCTGATATGGAAATGCAATCAGCTGTGACACATATTTTTGCTTAATTGTCAAGAGATTCAACCATATGTGAAGTAAGTGTTAAAAATATGTTATCAGATTACATACTAATAAGTGTTCATTAACTAACGAAATACTTGAATGCAAAATGATCAGCTTGTTTTTAAACACATGGGGTAATGAAGCCCTCTATACATAATTTTCCAACTGTTTGAGGAACTATGTAAGTGTGCAATCACTAAGTATTTAATAATATATTCATGTTATACTAAATTATATTACTTAAAATAA
>NW_006239466.1:118894-145136 GCF_000226075.1 Solanum tuberosum
CAACAAGTTGATGTTGAATTGGAAACCACACTACAACATCCTCAACACATATTAGAAGAAGTATCTGATGATGAGATATTGAATGTTGAGGAAGAAATATCCGAGAATAAGGAAAATGAATCATTTGATGATGAAGAATGGGACGATAATGAAAATGAAACAATTGAGGAGGAAGAATGGGAGAATGATAGAATTGAAGCAAGTAAGGAGGAATAATGTAGAATGAAAGCTAGCTAGTATATATATGTAAGTGTATTTTGCTAATTTTATTTAATTTATGATTTGTACGAGGACCTACCTTTACAAGCTATTCGTCGAGCACGACCCTTAGTAGCAGGTACTCCATCTCCCATAGGTACATCTCCTCAATTATCTGCCATGATGATTGGAGATTCTAGTAGCGAACAGTCATATGCTATGGCCAGTACGCCTTCACTGACTCAACATTTTCTGCATCCTGATGTCTCACCCTCGTCTACAGCTACACCTAGTGCTACACCAGATGATACGATGCCTGCTCTACCTCCTGGACAGAAGGACAGACTTGGTAGAGTCATGATTGAGCTGAATGGATCATCGTAAGTTTGTTTGTTATCTATTTGTTATTTTATTTTATTTATTTTTATACTTTAATATATTATTCATGAACTAACATATTTACTATGTGTTTTGCAGGTGGCATCCTGCAAAGGATAGCTGCCCGGGCTTTAAAAGACTGTGTTAGAAGACTCTATACACAGGCATATCACTCTTAGTTAAGTTTAGTATACTTTACATTTTTTACTATCGATCTAATAAACGTTATTCAATTTTTTTTTCAGACTATGTGTACTTGGGAGTCGAGGTACAATTTGGTCATTGGGACCACATTTGAGGGGAAGGCATCCGCCAGACTGTCTAGCTGGCTAAAGAAAGTTTGGGATAGCGGTGAACGTCCAGGTTGGATGTTGCCTCATGTTTTTGATGAATTGGGTCAGTATTGGAACACAGGCAAGTTTAAGGCAATATCAGAACAAGCCAAAAAGGCTAGAGGTAGTCTTAAAGGTGGCTCGTTGCACATCGGAGGTGTAAACACCGTTGGAACAATTGCACGAGAGATGGTAAGTTCTAATTCAAACTTTTAAATAAATAATTAGTGATTCATATATATCATTATAAATTTCAGTTTTTATTTATAGGAAAAAGAATTGGGACGCACTCCCATTGAACCTGAGGTTTTCAAGAAGACTCATGTCAGGAAGAAAAAAAAAGAGTCGAATTCGGATGTGTGGGTGGAGGAAAGGTCCGAACAAACTTTTGTAAGTTATTTAATATGAATAATATATATTAATTGTGAATATATTTATGATATGTATATATATTGATGTCAATTTTTATATTTAATATGCATAGTTACTTTCATCAGTACGTCGCTGAGAATCTAGATAGTTTGGTCCAATTGACACTTGAACTTTCCATCAAGATTTGGAAAGAAAAAGTGGTAGGGGGACACATAAGGGTAGAGTCTATGGTCTAGGCTCTCGAAACGATGTAAGACGACTCCAGTCAGGCTTAGAAGGAATTGGATCATCACGTCAAGCCGAGGCACTTAACGGTGTTCAGATTGCTGCTATGTCGGCTCAAATAGCTAAACTTATAGCGACACTGGCAGAGTTGGAGCGGAAAAGAGTAGCTGAACAAGAAAGCATGAGTGAGACCGTTCAGCAAATCAAAGAACAAATGATGAACCTTGCTCGTCGACCTACTACTTCGGCTCCCGATGACACCGATGACGAGAGTGATGAGAATGATTATGTAGAACCCACTCCCTAGTTTAGATCTCTAGACATTTATGAACTTTTTGTAATTTTTGAAACGAAGTTTGAAAGACTTTATAAGTCTTTAATTTGTGATTTAGATACTTTTTAATGTTATTTTAAGTTTGTTATTTTATATTTTATTTAGATTGTTTATAATTGTGTGTGTTTGATTGGGCTGAATAATGTAGAATTGAATTGAATTGCATTTGCAGATGGGCAGCAAAACTGTCAGTTTCTACTGTCAAAAATATTGCAGGAAAAGTGACTGACATCGTGGTTTTGTCCGTCGCTTTTAAGGGATTTTCAAAATAAAATTTCCAGAAAAGCGACGGACTACGTCACCTTTTAGAAATAAAAAAAATTAAAATTAAAATAAAGCGACGGACTCCGTCGCTTTTGTTAAAAAAAATTCAAAAAAAAAATAGTCTCCGTCACTTTTTAGCGATGCAGTTCATCGCTTTTTGAAAAGCATCGGGCTAAAAAGCGACGGAGGTGACTGCGTCGCTTTTCCGTCGATTTTGGCCAAAAAAGCGACGCAGTCCATCAATTTTGGCCGTCGTTTTTTGATAGTTTTTAGTAGTGTATCAAATTGGTATCTAATTGGTATTCAGCTGAAAATACAAAAATATAAT
The DNA here is from genome assembly GCF_000226075.1 of Solanum tuberosum. Taxonomy (NCBI): domain Eukaryota; kingdom Viridiplantae; phylum Streptophyta; class Magnoliopsida; order Solanales; family Solanaceae; genus Solanum; species Solanum tuberosum. Next base: position 121,326 of record NW_006239466.1, read on the forward strand.
TAAGATTTCGACTGAGTAAGTCAATCTAAACTAATTAACATTGTATTCAATTGGTATCCATTTCGAAAATCTAATTGTAACAATGTATACAATTGGTATCTAAATAGAATTTTAAGATATTTAATTCTTATTACTTTGTATATGCAGTTTTTTTTCAAACTAAAATCTCAATCTAAAATTGATTACTGCTAATATCCAATTTGTATCCAGGTTGAAAAATTATGACAAATACTGCATGAAATTGGTATCCAACTGGTGGCCAACTCTTATCCATCTGGGTTTAATTAAGCCTAACAATGTATATTTATATTCTCAACATAAAACATACTCTTGATTTTCAAATATCAGGAACGAAAATCAATAAAATTTATTTAATACTACATAGTATATATTATTATCAAAAATTGAAGCCAAAAATAAACAACATCCTAAAATCATGAAAGTCTAAGACAATCATCTATCTGACAACTGATCTCTTTGATCTTGGTGTAGGATAATTGGTAGTATCCAAATCATGTTCTTTTGCTATGCTCAGTCCATCAATTTTGCTAGCAACAATACCAGTTACTTCACTCTCACTAATTGTGTCATCGGCGTTCTTACTTCTTCCATACTGTCATGGGATTGTGGACCTTTGATGATATTATTCATCAATGTCAATGTGACCCATCAAAAAATTCATTGCTAATACATTCAACAAATAAACATGTGTACATGCCACAATCACTGAAAAAATTTTGAAAAAAATTATTTTGAAAAAGAAAGTGAATTAATTACTATGAAAAAATTACAATAATTTGGGAATACATAGTTTGATATTGGATCTTGTTATTGTACATCATTGATAAATTCAACTTTGAGAGGATCAAGTTGAGTGACAGTTTTCGTTTGAATGGTGAAGAAGAACAATGGAGAAGATGGAAGAGAAAGAAAAATTAGCGTGGATGGAAAGAGAACGTGGGTATGTGAAAGTGGGGGTCGGGTGTGGCATGTGATAAGGTAAAAGAAATCCCTTGGAAGGTGTAATTGATAATTATAAACTTATTCTCTCTCATATTTTTCTCTTTCTCTCACCTATTAACATTATATAAATTAATTAATAAAATACAATTAATTAATTTATAAATTAAAACTGGTCTGTTAATAAATGTGACAGTAACAAAAGAACAAGAATCAAGATAAAATCCCTAAAAATATGTTTTCTGCTCTCGAACTGATTTTTTTCGTCTTACTTTGTTTAGAATTTCAATTTCATTTTTCGTAATCACCCATATTTTAAAGGAAATATAACAAATTCTTAATTACTTGATCACTTCCGTTGCCAAACTTCATCTCATTAACTTCATTTCATTAAATATTTACTATATCAATATTGCCATTTATCATTTTGCTTAGATAAGAAATTAGTTGAAATTATAAATAGGCTATCATCATTTTGAAAATGTAAACTCAATTAAATCATAGAATTGAGGTATATCTTCTTCATGTTTTTTTATTTGTTGTTGGTCATATTTCATTTTCTCAGATAACTGTCGTTAACATAAATAATTAATATCATAATTTAATCTTTCTTTTAGTAATCACTATGTTATATTTTGGAGGCACCAATTCACAATTTGTTGTTATGCATCATGTACTGCAATGGTCCCCATAGATTTTGACAATATATGCAAGCCAAACCTTCAAGAAAGGTTTTCTATATATGACTTTGGCCAACGAAAAGTAGAGGATTAAGTATGTACTACACTTTCCCCAACGAAAACCTTTCCTATGTTGTGGTAAGTGCATGCTTCATCCTCTACCTTTCGTTGGTAAAATGCCATGTATAGAAAACCTTTCTTGATGGTTTGGTTTGCATATATTTGTATGGTAAAATGTGGAGGGCTATTGCAGTACATGATGCATAACAACAAATTGTGAACTGCCTCCAAAATATAACATAGTAATTACTAAAAGAAAGATTAAATTATGATATTTTTATAATTCATATTAACAACAATTATTTGAGAAAATGAAATATAACGAACAACAAATAAAGCAGGAAGAAGAAGATATGCCTCAATTCTATGATTTTAATTGAGTTTACATTTTCAAAATGATGATAGCCTATTTATAATTTCAACTAATTTCTTATCTAAGCAAAATGATAAATGACAATATTGATATAGTAAATATTTAATGAAATGAAGTTAATGAGATGAAGTTTGGCAACGAAAGTGATCAAGTAATTAAGAATTTGTTATATTTCCTTTAAAATATGGGCTATTACGAAAAATGAAATTGAAATTCTAAACAAAGTAAGACGAAAAAAATCAGTTCGAGAGCAGAAAACAATGATGAGTAATCTAGTAGCTCTAATATCATGATGAAACTAAGAGCATAAGCTCTAAATGAACCTGTTTCCCTCCATTAATGGTAGTTGAAGTCAATAACAAGAAAAAAGCAACAATTTCTAGCGAGAAGAATTTGTAGTCATTGCAATCTATATTAAATGAATGTATGAATCTTTACAATATGATAGATATATATATATATATGTATAAAATGAAGAAGTAACAATCAAACTAATTTGATTCTAATTATGTCACAACTTAAATGACTTCTAACTAATCTATAACTGACTCTAAGCAACTAAACAACTAATTAGTGTGACATATAATCTCATCAAAAACCCAACAAAGAAACCTTTAATAATGATAACAAAGATATATTATAAAAAAAGACTTATAATATATAAAATTTTGATTAACAATTTTAAGGGACACATATTTGATTTACGTCAATATTACTCAATAATAAATTTGATTAAAGTATAACTGAGCATCTGATTTTTTAAAATTATCTTTTTTTAAATATAAATTTTGAAGTTACATTATTATCTTTTAATTTACCTGATGGTGTAAAGAATTTTATACATCAACTATGTACAAAACTTAAACTCTTTTATTAAACGGTAATAGTCAATTAAGTAGTAATTTGTTATGCTTTGCAAAGATGAAGCATAATCCAAATTTAAAGAATCAACTTAAAATCATTTGGCCAAATTTGAAAGCTAGGGTCAATCATACGATTGTTGCATTTTGGGAGAACGAATGGATAAAACATGGATATTGTACTCTATACATAATCCCTGTTACTCAATACTTTGAAATAGCTATAAGGGTATCCACGATGATTATGAATCTGATTGACTAGGAGTGCATCCATCAGGTCATTTGAGAGTCTCACATAAGACATGCTCTTTTTAATCTGGTTGGACCTAACATTAATGTATACCTCTCGTGTATAGTTAATAGAACTGGATACATGCCTCATCCTTCTTAAAAATGTGTACCTTTCTTTGGACTCAGGGGTGACACACTTCATTACATGTCCAGAACCACTTAAAAATATATTTTGTGGGACGAACAATAATATATTCCTTCCCATTTTTTAGCTTACTAGTTTAGTAATGTACATTTGTATATATCACGTCTGAAAATGCACGTGTGGTGCACGAAGTGCATGTATGCCACACTAAATGCACATGTAACGCACGAAATACACGCGTGACACACGAAATACACATATGAGATATACATAAAACATAGTTTTATTAAATATACAAAATTTCAAGGAATATTAGAGCTAAAAAATATTAATTTTCCAGCCACTAAACTTGATTTTGAACTGAAAATCTGTATTTACATGTCTGGAGTGGAAGATTAGGAAATTAGACACTTACCAAAAGTCGAGAAATAAATATATCAAAAAACTAAAAAAAATTACAAGAATATTGTGTTTAAGACTTTAATTTATAATATAAAATATATTCTTTTTAATTTTCAAAACTAAGTTTTTAATTATAAATATAGCAATTTAAAATAATACACGTTTTTGATTTTTGGGTTAGTGTGCTTATTTTTTAGGACTCATTACAATATCTTTTTTTTCTCTTTTCATTATTCATCTTAATCACAAGAATATTATCTCTCTTAATGAGCTATGTTTCTGTCACGACTCAAGCCTATACTCTGGACTTGGCCAACAATCGAGAACCATTGCTGGTCCCCAAGAGAATCCTTATCCTGACTACAAACGAAAGACTAACTCAAGCATACACAATACATTAAACTGAAAGAATTGTTTCAAAACAATTTATTAAATTTTAAAGATATCTAAAAATACTAAGTATTAAACAGACAATTTATTTAAAAATAATACATCAAATGAAAAGAATTAAAGGAAAAAATAAGTAATCAATCCTGACCTAATAATTCATACATTTATATTCTTCGTATAATAATTATAATTCCCTAACATGTTTAATTTTGCTAACATAACATTTACACTTAAGAACTCTGATCAATATCTGCGAATGAGAATATTTGTCACGACCCAACCCACCGGGGCGTGCGGGCACCCACTCTAATGCCTAAGTAGGAGAACCCTCATATCCCAATAGATAAAACATGCAGAAAAATTAATGAAAAATGGAGATAAATGAAATCATCGAGTTTTCATATATAAAACTTTAAACAATTTAGAGTTAAAACTTGTAAAGTAACCAACACCCCTAAGAATCTAGTCTAAATAAGTACAAGAGCTACTAAGAGTACAACTGGACATAATAAATTAAAAGACACAGCTCCCACCATGCGGAAGGAAAGATAGAAGCTGCTGGAGAATTTCTTCGTCTTCACCTAATGGAACATCACCAACCTGCATCTAGTCTATGTCAAAAGAAATAGCAAGAGTAGTATCAGTAAAACCACACGTACTGGTAGGCATCATCGGTCAACCCAACCCCCACCACATAACTTAAGAAACCAACTAGTAAGATCATGAAATAAAACCACTCGCTTCTCCATCTTTATTCTCTCTCGAAATACCTCCAAATTACACTAGCACTCTAACTAATAACCATCTTCTTAGTCAACCTACTTACTAGGTACTTGGTCATAGCCTAACCATTCTAGCACACAGAGAGTCCCCAAATACAACTACAAGCATTCCAACTAACCGCTCACGTCACACCCTTACTTCTTCTTCATATTACCCAGCCCTGGCGGGATATGCCAGACCAGTGGCCTGCACCCTTAACTCAGAAATTTCTCTCTTCTTATTTTAGCCTTAAATTGTCTATTCTATCGTGTTATAACTTATATTTAACTTATTGCAAGTTCACTAAATGGTAGGTATAAATGAAGAAAACTTACCTTTCATTCGGTTCCCCGATGCCACGAGTCGGGAAAGACATCACGATAATATAAACACGGGGTTCTGCTGCGAGAGGGGGTTCATGTTACTCAAGCTAGAGAAGAAGGTGCTTGCATTTTATGTTCGCCTGATGGAGTTCGGATGGGCTCCACTGACTGAGGCTCCCCAGATGCACGCTTTACTTGGGTGAGGGAGTTCTACGCCATCCTGCCTATTGTGTGATGGGATGACCCTCACCCCTTCTTCTGTATCTAGGGAGTTGACATTCCCCTGAATGCCACTGCCATTAATGAGGATATAGAGGTACCGGAGGTCTCGAACGCTGAGTATGAGGCCAAGCTGAGAGAGATGGATCTGGAGTGGCTAAGAGACGCTCTGGTTGAGCCTGCGCGCCAGGATCAGGTCTACTGGGCTACTGTAGAGGGTATTACTAGCACAGATTGGTCACCTGATGCTAAGAGGTGGCTACACTTGGTCACTAGAAGGATCCGCCCGTCGGGCAACCGCACCGACGTGACCTTCTTCAGGTCTTGGTGGTCGCGTGAGCTATCGAGTTGAATGTGGGGGAGTAGATCATTTCAGAATGAAAGATGTTCTATCGGGGTAACAAAAAGGCTTTCTTCCTACCAGAACTTATTACTGCGTTGTGCAAGCGGGCGGGAGTGCTGCCTTTTGATGCCGATGAGGTTCTTCCTACTAATCCCCCTTTCACCCTCTTTTGGTTAGAGCAGGTTCTACTTCCAGGAGCAAGAGGAGGAGAACGGGCAGGGCTAGCAGCAATTAGGCGGCCATGGGTTCGGACGATGAGGCCCCACTCTCAGGTTTACGGGTCGAGGAGGATCCGGCGGCCGATCGAAAGAGATTGGGGAATGCCTTTGTTGACTTCACTCCGGTTCCCCCCAGCACTACCCTAGAGGTCGAGATTCTCCACTGTGAGCTACACCAGAAGAGGAGGAAGGGTCTGGAGAGGGATCGTCTGATGGTCCGTATATGGAAGACCGTGAGGACTATATTCACTTGTGTTGCCCCTGGTCAGGAGTTTCCTCGGGTCGAGAAAGAAGATTTCCAGCTCTTTACTTTTATGGATAAGGTGCGACCGACCTGGTACCTCTAGAGGATCTAGACTCCGATGTGGACACCTCCCAATCCCTGATTTTGGTTTTTTTTGCATGTCTTGGGCTTGTAAATTCTAGGAAAACTTGGTTTTTTTATCCTTTTGACTTTCTTATGTTGTTGTAAGCACATGGATGCTAGTTTTTCTGTTCTCTTCATAGAAAAAGGTGAATTACTAAGTTTTATAACTATTCTCGATTACTGAACACTGATAGAGTTGCAGGGGTTAGGTCGGATACCATTTGGGGGTCCTTATCGAGAAACTTGGAAAAACTAGAGAAGGTAGGCTGAGGTTCTGCCTCACCTCATTCCGCTCTAGCGGGAGAAATTCCACTTTGGCGGTACCCCCTGGTGGACATAATCCCGCCCAGCGGCCCAAAGAGAAACAGAACCTCCGCCAAGATTTTTCTGGAGTTTCTCCCTTTTCTAAATTGCACCAAGGTTCCCAGCTTTACATCGAATTTTTAGAGTAATCCTCATAACTAGGATAGTCGTTGTCTACTCCAAGTCAAACCTACGGTATACGCACCAATCCGTTCTTACTAGTTTAGCATCACAACCCACACATTACCAGGATACACCCAGATGATCACACAGTCATTACACAAGAGCAAGACACGTTCAGATCTTCCTCACAAATCACCTCGTAGTTTTGGCTAAACCCTCTCGTCGAATCTAGTCAAGACCCTCCTTGTAATGGGAATCACAATACTCAAGTCGTTATAACTTGCATAATTTCAATCAATTAAGCCAACACATTGCACAAATCAAAGTTTAGATACACATTTATAGTGCACATAACCCCATAATCACATTCAAGCAATTACAACTTTCACATTCACGGTTAATTCAGAAAACAAGAAGCACACATTCTCAGACTTCAAGTTACAACTCACAGACAAGTCCAAATTCTGAATTAGTTAGTTCGTTCCATGGATGACCATTACCGATCATCCATGTATTTACACCACCCCTAGGGCCATATACCAATTGGAACTTTCTCAGTTCCAATTTACCTTGTTTGTATTCCGTCAGTCGTGACCACGATGTCCGATCCACTTTGTGGAGATACCAATTGGAATCGGGAGATACCAATTGGACTCAACTCATACCACAAGCAACACTCGCACGAAAGGAGAGAAAAGATGAGACAAATTCCTAGAATGATTCATAGCTTCCTGAAGATTAGGTGTGGACGTCAACACACTAATCCGCAGAAGTCTATTCCACATTTTGCTCTTGTACTAGGAGACCGGTAACCTGGGCTCTGATACCAATTTGTCACGACCCAATCCATCGGACCGTGCGAGCACCCACTCTAACACCTAAGTAGGATAACCCAAACAATCCCAATAGTTAAAACATGCGGAAAAATTAACGAAAAATGGAGATAAATGAAATCATCGAATTTTTATAAATAAAATTTAAACAATTTAGAGTTAAAACTTGTAAAGTAACAAACACCCCCAATAATCTAGTCTAAACAAGTACAAGAGCTACTAACAGTACAATGGACATAATAAATTAAAAGACACAACTCCTACCATGCGGAAGGAAATATAGAAGCTGCTGGAGAATTTCTTCGTCTTCACCTAATGGAACATCACCAACCTGCATCCAGTCTATGTCAAAAGACATAGAAAGAGTAGTATCATTACAACCACACCTACTGGTAGGCATCATCGGTCAACCCGACGCCCACCACATAACTTAAGAAACCAACTAGTAAGATCATGAAATAAAATCACTCGCTTCTCCACCTTTACTCTCTCTCGAAATACCTCCAAATTACACTAGCACTCTAACTACTAACCATCTTTTAAGTTTACCTACCTATTAGGTACTTAGTCATAGCCTAACCATTCTAATACACAGAAAGTCCCAAAATACAACTACAAGCGTTCCAACTAACCGCTCATGTCACACCCTTACTTTCTCTTCATATTACCCAGCCCTGGCCACATAGTACAGTACGTCAAGCTTTCTAACCACTAAACACAAATCCCTTTCTCCCAAGTGAAATTCACCTAAGCATTTACATCACGTATACTACCTCTAAATCTCACCCTTGTAACATACAGACAACCTTTGCGTTCAATTATTACGACCCTTGAACCCTTGGCCTCCCCGATTCATCCAACAACCATATACACAACAAGTTCACCCAACACAAAAGAACAATCAGATATAAGTCCTCATAACCACACGATCACTCCAAGGAATTACAATATCATTTATCATTATGAACTACACTCAATTTCACAATCCTCAAAGTACACAATTATGTCAAGTCATTGGTCCTCTCATGGAACCCAAACCCAATCTGTTAGCATACCAGAACGTGGTACCCGATCCAAAGATTATGTCAGAACGTGGCAACCGATCCCCTATTTATATCAGAACGTGGCAACCTATCCAAGTTAGTGTGTCGAAATACAATACCCGATCCACAATCACAGTCACAATGTATATTATCACAATCATACAACAAGAGGTGATTCATAGCATATAGTTCCTCATTCATACTTGTTCACATTAGGTGTGATCAACATGCTTCGTTCACATATATGCACGTATTACAATGAAGCAAGAACAAACCTACAACACACAATCATAGGATCACAACCATCACCAATGAACTACTCATCCACGCATATCATGTAAACATTAATTCAACCATACCTAGCTCTAGTTCATCCTCTAAGGCTTCTTCCTAGGATTTAACCATATTTTGGTCGGTGCACGAGGGCCTACGCATAATTCTACTGTTGATTTACATATATTACGTAGTGAACACAGATTTATAACTACTCAATTCATAAAACCTAGCCTACATGGGTGCCAAGTAGCTGCACGGAAGAATTGCAGATAATTTTCTGGTTTTCCGTACGACTTGACGGTGAATTCTGTCAAGCATCCGCAAGGTGTCACCACTGTCACGCTATAAATCTCCTTCTCCTTCCTTCCTAAGCTTAGAGCAGCTTTCTGAGGGTTTCTAGGGTGTTTCACGACTAATTTAGGTATTTTAGAAAGAAGGAGAAAATAGGATTTCACATTATTTACATTCTGTCTCGCCTATCTCGCTCTGATGTCAACTTACCCCGCCCAGGCGCCGCCTCCCTAGCGGCATCTTGCCCTCCCTGGCGGGAAAGTGGCCCAGACTTTCCCAAAGTTTTGCTTTTCCTAAGTAATGATGGTTCAGGTCGTTACAATACTGGTAATGGATTTCTGTAATGACCGGGTTCCATCGTTATAGAAAATCCAACATTAAAAAATTTTGGGTCGAAAAATGTTTTCATAGTAACTTGAGATTTCTCAACCTAGTCCAGATTTGGATGAAATTAGAATCTATGAGGTCTAGGGAAATCTGGTAGCAATTGGGTGATCCAATTATGAATTCAATCACATGAGTAGATATATAAGTCGTTAAGGAACCCAGATGACTTTAAATAATTGAATTCTGGTGAGTAGAACTCCCAAAACTAATCCTGGCGTGAGCAGGTAGTTTCTGAGTGTCATTGGTTGAAGATGTGTTGTGAAATGGGGGTATTGGAATTATTAAATTAGCTCACTATTTCGTGCAAGCCGCTACAACTGTATTCTGTGTCACCCGGATGGGGCCGCTGCAACAGGGTGGTACCGCTGTGGCGGGGTTGACGCGACTTAAAGTCAGAAATAAACCCTAAAATGTCTTTATTTTGCAATTTTTGAACTTGAGAGCTCAAGAACGAACCCAGGGCTTTTCTTGACAATTTTCCACCATTCTTGAGGCTAAAGGTATGTTTTTACTTCCCGAATCCATTTTTTGATCCGTAGAACGTAATCTAATGGGTAATTATCGATGGGGAAGAGTTTTGATCTGAGAATTATGGTGGAAAAAGCCCTAATTTGGATATTGGGATCATGAGTTTGATCTAGGGTTGATAGGATTGTTATTAATTCAGGTGATTAGTGATTGTTTATTGATTTCCATGTCATTATGATTGTTTGTAGACCAGGAACATGCAGAGCGAATCCGAAAAGGGAAGAATCAAGTTTCTTAGGGGATTCAAGCTAGTTTTGATGTAGGTGATGGTTGTGATTCTATGATTGTGTAATGTATGTTTGTTGTTGCTTCATTATGATACATGTATGTATGCGGATATTGCATTATTGATCACATTAATTGTAAATGAGGATATATGAATGATGAATGCCATGAATCATGACTTGATTGTATGATTATGAGAATATACTTGGGATTGTGATTTTGCTTGTTGAATGGATCGGGTGATGCGTTCCGACACACTGACTTGGATCGGTTGCCATGTTCTGATATAATTATGGGATCGGTTGCCACGTTCTGGCATAATCATTGGATCGGGTACCACGTTCCAATGACTTGATATAACTGTGCTAATTGAGAATTGTGAAACTGTTCGTTGTTCTTAAATGTTGAAGATATTGTATATGTTTGGTGTATGCATGTTATTGTATTGTGGTATTGACTTATATATGTTGCACTTAGTGAGTTAGTCACGTGATCCTACCAGTACACTGTGGTTGTGTACTGATACTGCACTTGCTCTTTCTTTGTTGAGTACAGACCATTTTTAGGCGGCTATTGACAGACCTTGCTTAGAAGATCAGTGATCGTCGTTCAAATTTAAGGGTGAGCCAGTTCTTCCAGGCTACCATGAGTTCTCTTTCTGTCTGTGTCCACATTTCAGACTTAGATTAGTTCTTTAGTTAGTGTTATGTTTGGTTTGGGGTCGTGACCCTTCTTGTTTAGATTTATGGATCTTGTTAGAGTTTTGGTACGTTGACTTTCAGGTTCTAGGTAGTATTTCCGCATTTGTTTGTTAGACTCTTGTTGGAGTTTATGGGAACTCCCTAATTTTTTTTCTTAGCATTTAACTTGCTTCCATAACTTAAATGCCCTAGTATTTTGATTAAAGTTGGTTAGCTAATTAGTATTAATGGTTTTCCCACCGAAGGGTTAGTGTGGGTGCCAATCACAATGGTCTGGGTCGTGACAAAGTTGGTATAAGAGCCTAGGTTCACTGATATCAATGTACCAAAACCAGTCTAGTAGAGTCTTCCGGAACGGTATGGAGACGTCTGTACTTTTCTTTGAGAGGCTATAGGACTTTAGGAAATCTCTTTGTTTTCACTTGTCTCCTTTCGTGCTATAACTTGATTCCAATTGGTATCTGTCAATTCAAATTTGTATCTAACCTCCTTCACTCTTCCGTCCGTAGATAGTTAACACTAGATTCAACAACGTCATGCCCCTAGCTCCCGTCAATGCTCCAGATGAGAAATATGTAGTGAGTGGTCGCGATCGATGCAGGGGTTGAGGAAGATCTTAAGGTAGAGGCCGAGGAAGGGTAACACCTACTAGGGATGGAGCACCGGTAGGAGATGCTTCCAGAAATGAGGCCTCCTGCAGGTATTTCTCCCACAGGCCCAGTGTTAGCTCAATAGATCATGTCATTTTTGAAAGGATTGGTTGGTCCTGGAGTGCTTCCCTCTGTTGAAGCAACCTAAGCTCCCGCCAATCCCTTATTGCTATCACTGTGCCCAATGTTGGTAGAACTGGAGGTACTGATGCTTTCTTCCATCCTTTGTAGGGTTCTGTTATGACTGGTAATGAGCATGAAATGTTGACTAAGTTTTTGAAGCTAAAGCCTCCTGTATTTCTTGGTTTTAAGAGTGAGGATGCTTATAAGTTTATTTTAGACTGCTATGAGAGGTTTCATAAGTTGGGAATTGTCCATCAGCATGGAGTTGAGTTTATGACTTTTCAACTTCAAGGTGAGGCTAAGTAGTGGTGGAGAGCTTATGTGGAATGCAGATCTTCTGTTTTACCTCCACTTACTTGGACCCAAATACATGCTCTATTTTTAGAGAAATATGTGCCTAGGACTTTGAGAGATCACAAGAAGGATGAGTCCATGGCTTTGGAGTAAGGTGGTATGTCTGTGGCTGCTTATGAGGCCAAGTTCCATGCCTTGTCTAGATATGCTACTCAATTGGTGACTACTGAGGAGGAGAGGATCCGTTTATTTATTAGGGGACTATTTTCTGAGTTGCAGGTACTATCTGTTCATATGACCTCTGCAGGGAGGAACTTTAATGATGTAACAGACTTGGTTAAGAAAGCGGAGGGGGTGAGGCGAGACGGTCAGGCTAAGGCATTGGCTAAAAAGGCCAAGAACTCGGGTAACTTTCAAGGTTCTTACTCTAAGGGGTCTGGGAGACCAACACTTGTAGCCAGGCCAATTCAGTCTGCTATGCCAGCCTCTACATGTAATTACTCTGGAACTCCACCTCATAATTTGATTCAGGATAGCCAGGGCATCGAACCTTCGGTGGGTAGCAGGCCATCCTTTGATCGTATGTGTTATAACTGTGGGGAACCTGGACATCTGAAGAGAGATTGTCCCCATCCGTGCATGATGGATTCCGCGCAGCAGCAGTCAAAAGCAGTGGTACCTGTGGAAAATGGTTATAATGGTCGATGACGTCCACAAAGTAGGTGAAGAGGTAATTAGTGAGGCCACGGATGTAGAGGAAATTGTAACGCAAGAAGAGGTGCAACACAGCCAGGCAGGGAAGTCGTCCATCAAGATGATAGGGCTTAGTGTTATGCCTTTCCGGGCAAGAATGAGGCAGAGGCGTCTGACGCAGTATCACATGTACTATTCTTGTCTGTGACCGAATGACTAATGTGTTATTTGATTCGGGTTCTACTTATTCTTATGTATCAGTGAGTTTTGCCTCAGAATTTGCTATGATTTGTGATATTCTTGATGCCCCCTTCCATGTTTCTACCCTAGTTGGAAAGTCCGTCATAGTTACCCATGTCTATCGGGCTTGTCCTATTTTGTTTATGGGTTTTCAGACTTGGGCTGATTTGGTGATTTTGGATATGACTGATTTTGATATAATCTTAGGCATGACTTGGTTGTCTCCCTATTATGATGTGCTTAATTGTAATACTAAGTCTGTAACTCTAGAAATTCCAGGAAGGGAAAAGTTAGAGTGGGAAGGGGTGTACAATCCCAAGCAAGCTAAGATCATATCCTCCATTCGGGATAGTAAGCTGGTAGAGAAGGGTTGTTTGGCTTATTTGGCTCATATTCAGGATGTTGAGGTTGAGTCTCCATCTATTGAGTCTATTCCTGTGGTGTCAGAATTTAGACAAGTGTTTCCTATGATTTGCCTGGTATGCCTCCGGATAGAGATATAGATTTCTGCATTGATTTAGAACCTGGTACTCGTCCCATTTCTATCCCTCCATATCGCATGGCTCCGACAGAATTGAGAGAGCGTAAGGCTCAAATCTTAGAGCTTCTTGATAAGGGATTTATTCTTCCTAGTGCTTCCCCATGGGGTGTTCCAGTTTTGTTTGTTAAGACAAAAGATGGTGTTATGAGAATGTGTATAGATTACCGGCAATTGAATAGGGTCACTATTCGAAACAAGTACCCTTTGCCTCGAATAGATGATCTTTTTGACCAATTGCAAGGTGCATCAGTTTTCTCCAAGATTGATCTAAGGTATGACTACCATCAGTTGAAAATTAGGCCTGAGGATGTGCCCAAGACGGCGTTTAGAACCCGTTATGGGCACTATGAGTTTTGGGTTGTCTTTTGGTTTGACTAATGCACCTGCAACTTTCATGAGTTTGATGAATGGGGACCATTTCTAGACTTGTTTGTTATAGTCTTTATTGATGACATTTTGGTCTATTCAAAAATTGAGGAAGAGCATGCCGACCATCTTCGTATTGTTCTGGGTGTTCTTAGGGAACAAAGGTTGTATGCGAAATTTTCTAAATGTGAATTTTGGTTGACTTCAGTTGCATTTTTGGGACATGTGGTTTCAAGAAAAGGGGTAATGGTAGATCCCCAAAAGATTGAGGCGGTTAAGAATTGAGTTTGGCCTAGCTCTGTGACGGAAGTTAGTAGTATTGTGGGGCTCGCTAACTACTATCATCGATTTGTGAAGAACTTCGCTTCTATTGCCACTCACTTGACAAATTTGACCAAAAAGGAGATACCATTTGAATGGACTGAAAAATGTGAGGAGAGCTTCCAAAAGCTCAAGACTCTTTTGACCACCGCACCTATTCTAGCATTACCGATAGAAGGTAAAGGTTTTATATTTATTGTGATGCTTCACATTTTGGTTTGGGTGCTGTGTTGATTCAGGATAAGAAGGATATAGCTTATGCATCGCGTCAATTGAAGGTGCATGAGAGGAATTACCCAACACATGATTTGGAGTTGGCAGCGGTAGTGTTCGCTCTTAAGATCTGGCGGCATTATCTCTATGGGGTCAAGTGTGAAGTGTATACCGATCATCATAGTTTGCAACATGTGTTCACTAAAAAGATCTGAATTTAAGACAGAAAAGGCGGATGGAGTTACTCAAGGATTATGATGTGACCATTCAATACCATCCGGGCAAGGTTAATGTGGTGGCAGACGCTTTGAGTCAAAAACGGTGAGTATGGGTAGTTTAGCTTGCTTGAGTGTATCCAAGCGACCCTTGGCTAAGGAAATTCAGACCTTGGAGTGTAAGTTCATGCAATTGTGCATCTCAGAAAGAGGTGGAGTGTTAGCTAGCATAGAAGTAAGGGTCACGTTCATTGAGGAGATCAAGGCCAAACAGTTTAAGGATGAAAATTTGAATTAACTTAAGAAAAAGACTGCGATTGGTAAGGTACAAGAGACCACTCTTGATGTGGAAGGTGTGCTCAGTTTTAAAGGAAGTATTTGTGTTCCTCGAGTTGATGACTTGATTTAGAAATTGTTGACAGAACCCCATGGTTCGCGATATTCCATTCATCCGGGTGTGACCAAGATGTATCGAGATTTGAAGCAAATTTATTGGTGGCCGGGCATGAAGAAAGATATAGCGGAGTTTGTGGCTAAGTGTCAAAATTGCCAACAAGTGAAGTATGAACATCGAAGGCCTGCAAGTTTGCTTCAAAGAATGCCAATTTCGAAATGGAAGTGGGAAATGATAGCCATGGATTTCGTGGTTGATCTTCCCAAAACTTTGGGGAAGTTTGATTCTATTTGGGTAGTGGTTGATAGATTGACTAAGTCAGCCCATTTTATTCCAGTAAAAATAGATTATAATGCTGAACAATTTGCTAAGGTGTATGTGAAAGAGATAGTGAGGTTGCATGGGGTTCCCCTTTCTATCATCTCAGATCGTGGTACGCAGTTTACCTCCAAGTTTTGGAGGAAATTACATGATTAATTGGGCACACAACTCACTTTTAGTACAACTTTCCATCCGCAGATGGACGGGCTGTCGGAGAGGACTATTCAAGTGTTAGAAGACATGTTGAGGGCATGTGTGATTGATTTTGGAGGGCATTGGGATAAGTTCCGACCTTCGTGTGAGTTCTCCTATAATAATATCTATCACTCCAGCATCGATATAGCACCGTTTGAGGCATTATATGGGATGAGATGTAGATCACCCATAGGATGGTTCGAGGCTGGAGATGTGAAACCTTTGGGGGGTTGATTTAGTGAAAGATGCTCAACATAAGGTGAAAAGCATCCAAACTAAACTCTTAGCTGGCCAGAGTAGACAGAAAAAGTATGCAGAACATAAGGTGAGGGAAATGACATTTTAGATTGGTGAGAATGTTCTTCTTAAGGTATCACCCATGAAAGGGGTGATGAGATTTGGCAAGAAGGGCAAGCTAAGTCCGCGATACATTGGTCCCTTCAAGATTCTTGAATGTGTGGGGCCAGTAGCGTATAGGTTGGCTCTACCTCCTAATCTATCTTGATTTCATCTGGTATTCCATATGTCCATGTTGAAGAGATATCATGGTGATGGGGATTACATAATTAAATGGGACGCAATCGTGTTAGACAAAGACCTCCAATATGATGAGGTACCAGTTGCAATTCTTGATCGTGATGTGCGTAAGCTGAGGACCAAGGAGATGAAGTCTGTGAGAGTTCAATGGAAGCATCGTCCAGTTGAGGAAGCTACTTGGGAAACCGAGAGGGACATGCAAGACAAGTATCCCTAATTGTTCATCGATTCAGGTACTACTCCATTCTTTTTTGGCCTGTTTTTCCTAAGTTTGTCACTCGGGGATGAGTAATGGGTAAATTGGTATCCATTGTAATGACCGCATTCCGTCATTATAGAAAAGCCAATGGGGAAAATTTTTGGGCCAAAAAACTTTTTCGTAGTAACTTGAGATTTCCCAACCTAGTCCAGATTTGGACAGAATCGGAGTCTGTGAGGTCTAGGGAAATATGGTAGTAATTGGGTGATCTAATTATGAATTCGATCACATGAGTAGATAGATAAGTCGTAAAGGAACCCGTACGACTTTACAAAATTAAATTCTAGTGAGTAGAACTCCCGAAACTGATCCTAGCGTGAGCGAGTAGTTTCTGAGTGTCGTTGATTGAAGGTTTGTTGTGAAATGGGGGTATTGGAATTATTAAATTAGCTCACTGTTCCGTGCAAGCCACTACAACAGGAATTTGTGTCGCCAGGGCGGGACCTATACAGTGGGGTGCTACCACTGTGGCGGGGCCGACATGACTTAAAGTTGGAAATAAACCCCAAAATGTCTTTATTATGCAATTTTTGAACTTGAGAGCTAAGGAACGAACCAAGGGCTTTTCTTGTCAGTTTTCCACCATCCTTGAGACTAAAGGTAAGATTTTTACTCCCCGAATCCATTTTTCGATCCGTAGAACGTAATCTAATGGGTAATTATCGATGGGGAATAGTTTTTATCTGAGAATTATGGTGGAAAAATCCCTAATTTGGATATTGGGATCATGAGTTTGATCTAGGATTGATATGATTGTTAGTAATCTAAGTAATTAGTGATTGTTTACTGATTTCCATGTCATTATTATTGTTTGTAGACCAAGAACAAGAGGAACGAATTTGGAAAGGGAAGAATCAAGTTTCTTAGGGGATTCAAGCTTGTTTCGAGGTAGGTGATGGTTGTGATTCTATGATTGTGTGATGTATGTTTGGTGTTGCTTCATTATGATACATGTATGTATGCGAATGTTGCATTATTGATCACATAAATTGTAAATGAGGATATATGAGTGATGAATGCCATGAATCATGACTTGATTGTATGATTATTAGAATATACTTGTGATTGTGATTGTGGCTTGTTGAATAGATCGGGTGTTGCATTCTGATACACTAACTTGGATCGGTTGCCATGTTCCGACATAATTATGGGATCGGTTGCCACGTTCCGGCATAATCATTGGATCAGGTACCGCGTTCCGGTATGCTAATAGTTTGGGTTTAGGTTCCATGAGAGGACCAATGACTTGATACAACTGTGATATTTGAGAATTGTGAAACTATTCGTTGTTCATAAATGTTGAGGTTATTGTATATGTTTGGTGTATGCATGTTATTGTATTGTTGTATTGACTTATATATGTTGCACTTAGTGGGATAGCTGCGTGATCCTACCAGTACACTGTGGTTGTGTACTGATACTGCACTTGCTTCTTTCTTTGTTGAGTACAGTCCATCTTCAGGCGGCTATTGACAGACCTTGCTTTAGAAGATCAGTGATCGTCGTTCGAATTCAAGGGTGAGCCAGTTCTTCTGGGTTGCCATGAGTTCTCTTTCTGTCTATGTCCACATTTCGGACTTATGTTTTGTTTGGGGTTGTGACCCTTCTTGTTTAAATTTATGGATCTTGTTAGAGTTTTGGTACGTTGACTTTCATGTTCTAGGTAGTATTTCCGCATTTGTTTTGTTAGACGCTTGTTGGATTTTATGGGAACTCCTTACTTTTCTTTCCTTAGCATTTAACTTGCTTCCGTAACTTAAATGCCTTAGTAATTTGATTAAAGTTGGTTAGCCAATTAGTATTAATGGTTCTCCCACCGAGGGTTAGTGTGGGTGCCAATCAAGTTGGTCTGGGTAGTGACAAACTTGGTATCAAAGGCTAGGTTCAATGATCTCGATGTACCAAAACCAGTCTAGTAGAGTATTGCGGAACGGTACGGAGACGCCTGTACTTTTCTTCGAGAGGCTATAGGACTTCAGGAAATCTCTATGTTTTCTCTTGTCTCCTTTCGTGCTATAACTTGATTCTAATTTGTATCTGTCGATTCAAATTCGTATCTGTCGATTCAAATTCGTATCTAACCTCCTTCACTCTTCCGTCTGCAGATGATTAACACTAGATTCATCGGCGTCAGGCTCGTAGCTCCCGTCAATGCTCCAGCTGAGGAATCTGCAATGAGTCGTCACGGTCGAGGCAGGGGTAGAGAAAGAGCTAGAGGTAGAGGCCGAGGAAGAGCATCACCTACTAGGGATGGAGCACCGGTAAGAGATGTTCCCAGAAATGAGTCCCCTCCAGCGCATCATGAAGAGGTAGAGGAGAACATAAAGGTTGAGGATGAGGAGAATGTTAGGGAAGAGGAAGAGGTGTAGTCTTAGACTACTTGTATTTCTCCATAGACCCAGTGTTAGCTCAACATATCATGTCGTTCTTGAAAGAATTGGTTGGTCCTGGAGTGCTTTCCTCTGTTGAAGCAACCCAAGCTCCTGCCAATCCCCTATTGCTATCACTGCACCCAAGGTGGGTAGAACTGGAGGTACTGATGCTTTCTTCCATCCTTTGTGGGGTTCTATTATGACTGGTAATGAGCATGAAATGTTGACTAAGTTTTTGAAGCTAAAGCCTCCTGTATTTCTTGGTTTTGAGAGTGAGGATGTTTAAGAGTTTATTTTAGACTGCTATGAGAGGCTTCATTAGTTGGGAATTGTCCATCAACATGGAGTTGAGTTCGTGACTTTTCAACTTCATGGTGAGGTTAAGTAGTGGTGGAGAGCTTATGTGGAATGCAGATCTTCCGTTTCACCTCCACTTACTTGGACCGAATTTCATGCTCTGTATTTAGAGAAATATGTGCCTAGGACTTTGAGAGATTGCAAGAAGGATGAGTTCATGGCTTTAGAGAAATATGGTATGTCTGTGGCTGCTTATGAGGCCAAGTTCCATGTCTTGTTTAGATATGCTACTCAATTGGTGACTACTGAGTAGGAGATGATCCATTTTTTAATTATGGGACTAAATTCTGAGTTGCAGGTATTATCTGTCATATGACCTCTGCAGGGAGGAACTTTAATGAGGTAACAGACTTTGTTAAGAAAGTGGAGGGGGTGAGGCGAGACAGTCAGGCTAATGCATTGGCTAAAAGGGCCAAAAACTGGAGTAACTTTCAAGGTTCTTACTCCAAGGGGTCAGGGAGACCAACACTTGCAGCCAGGCCAATTCAGTCCGCTATGACCACCTCTAGATGTTGGTTAGCAAATTTGTATTAATGGTTCTCCCACCGGAGGGTTAGTGTGGGTGCCAATCACGATGGTCTAGATCGTGAAAATTTCCAAGTTGACCAATTAATACAACACAACCTTATGCATCTGTAGAGATGTTACTACATGAGATAAGTATTATCTATCAAGGGCTTTTAAATATTATAATTTGATTTGGGACTAAGAAATAATAAGATATAAATTTTGAATGCTTTAATGTTACTTAAGGGAACATAGGGGTTTATTTTTGTATAACTTACATAAATCCCATAGTGTAAGGATATAAATTACCTTCTATCCCTACTCTTTTTGTTGGAGAAATGATTTCTTTTGTGAATCTTCAAGTTCATCGAAGATTCTTTCAATTTTGATGCAAGATTGTCTAAAATTTTGAGATTCAAAATTTTTCTCCCAGTTCATTGAAGATCCTTTCAGTTTTGATTCAAAATTATTGAAAACCTTGAGTTTCAAAATTGTTCTCCTAGTTCATTGATGATCTTTTCAATTTTGATTCAAAATTATCAAAAAATTTGAGAAGATACATCATGAAGATCCTTTCAATTTAAATTGACAAGTGTTTTATTACTACTAGATACATTAAATAAGAAAGTGTTGCCCATAAGATTTTAGGTTTGAGATCGATACATTATTGTTTTGTAATTGTTATGTATCAGATACATTTAGTATGAATTTGAATTTACATATCATGACTTAAAAAAATTGTGCATGATACATTATTATTTATGTATCTTATTTTGTTTGAGAAATACTATATTTAAAAACAAAACATTATACATGTAATTGATCCAAATAGCATACTTTTTGGTGTGTGATACATAACACATAGTTTATGTATCAAGTACATTTATATTGAATATGATAAACACTAATCGAAGATTCAACAACATTAGAGTTATGTATCAATACCTTAAATATGAACATGGTACATTGCATAAAACAAAAGCTATTGTAGCACTGATGTATCAGATCAGTGATAACACTAAGAAAGACTAATTTAAGAATCAAAATAAGCGAGATACATTAAAAGTAAGCCCAAAAAACTAAAAGATCGAACCAACAGAATGAAGTGTATCAAGACCGCCATTAGAAATTCCTAGAACCATTTCAAATGCACTCCAACATGAACTATGTGCATTAGCAAAGTTTTTCCACCTCTCTTCCATAAAGAGACAGGAAGTAAAAGATTCAGTAATTTTTTAAGATGAAAAAATTTAAAAAAATAAAAGAAATCGAAAACTAAAGTGATTGAAAGAAATCTACCTCTTGAATAACTTGAAATCATTTATTGGAAAGAGAAAAGATTTGAAATTCAAAAATATATTACTGAAAGTAACTGTGGAGAGATTTGTGGAGTGATCAAAAAAGGAAGGAAAATAATGGGTAGGAGATTTCAAATTAATATATCCGAGAAAAGGAATGGTGAGAGCAAAAAAAAGGATTTTTGATATTTTTTGAAATGGTAGGAAAAATAAAAAAATATGATAATAAATGATGTGTAGTTAGATAATTTTTACTTATTTTTTTCCCTCAAATTGGTGGTCATTGATTTTTGTCCTTGGCATTACTTTATATTTTTGTATCATAATATAACATAAGTTATGTCTTATAAGGTATAACAAGTTATGCTGACCATGGCATAAGTTTAGTTCATAATCCAGAAGGCAAAAGTTCTCTAAACTTATGCCAGATGACTTAATTTCTACAACACATATGAAAGACGAGAAAAAAAAAATTCTCTAAGCTTATGTCTTGCGAAATAAGAGTATTTTGTATCACAAATTTTATTTCACACACACCTGATGCTAGCAGTTACAGTTTGAGATTAATTTAAAGAATATATCTATAAATTACACCTTTATATACTTTTACTATACTAGTTTCTAGGTACATGCTTTAAGCGTAGATTCAAAATAATTGGACTAAATTTCAGTTTCTTTGTTATCAAAACTCTAGTTGTTAATATTGATATCTCTCCTAAAAGTAAGCTATACAAACTAAAGTATCCCATATCAACTAAATCACAGTCAAAAAGGCATTCCATAAATGGCAAGATCTTGTACAACCTATGTGGATTTCCTCCGAGCTTCTCTTCAACATTTAGAATACTGTTGAAATCACCTATGACATCCCATGGATTGGAGATAGTACTAGCAAAAAGCTCTCATTTATCCCCAAAGTTCTTCCCTCCCAGATTGTCTTGTTTAGCATAAACTATAGAAATGTAGAACTCTTTATTGGAATCCTTGGTGGTAAGTTTCCAAGTAAGCATCTGGGCATGATTGGAAAAAACAATACAATTTTAATCTGCCTTCCAGAATATCCATATCTTGTTTCTTAAGTTAGCATAATTTCCTTGCATATTCAGACTACTCTTATAGTTGTATATGCAAGATTCTTGTAAAAATGGTTCTTGTAGGTCCACAAAAGAAATGTTATGATGTTTAGTCATGTAGATTAATCTCTTGGTCGCAGGTTGGGATTGCATACCCCTGATATTCCAATTTAAGAGCTTAATCATTAAACAACATTGGAAGTGTTGGTTTGTGAAGATTTCTTTTGGTTTCTTGTCGCTGGAGACTTTTTTTAGAGTAGTTTGCTAGATATTTTTTTTATCAATATTCTCTTCTCGTGCATCCTGAAATATCTCAATTTCGTTAACGTTTCCTCCAGAAGCTTGAGTTAACAATTCTGGTTCTTCATCAGTTGTATCCTCGTCGATTTCTTCTTCAGAGGTTTCTGCCTCATCAGTAGACGTTTCCTTAGCCCACTCATCTACAATTGGAGCCTTCTCTTTTTGAGTATGTTATGTTCTTGTTCCTTCTCCCTCACTTCATTTTGTACTTTGAATACTCTTCTCAGTACTAAGGGTCTCAAATTTATTCGTGCATTTGGAAGTTATTTTTGGATCATTTGGAAGAGCTCTTGTGTGCTAATTTAATTTTTGGAGTCAACCATTGTTGTTCTGTTACTTCTACCAATTTTCCTTGATGAGATACTTCCTGTACAACATTTGGGACAGTGATAAGTGTAACATCTCGCAAATTGAAAGAATTAGAAAGAGCTAGAATTAGAAAGAGTTATTTTTGGAAATAATAAAAATCTTGAAAATGGGTTAAGTTAATTTAAGTTTGAGTTTTTGGTCAACTTCAAATGACCATAACTCCTATCTCAGGATGAGTTAGGTGTTTTTCCAGATATCGTAGGAAATATCTTGGAATAATATTTCCAACGCCGCCGAGTTTGCGCGATTCCGAGTTTGTGTGAATGAGTTATACCCATTGGTAGTTGGGCTGTTCAAATAAGGAAAGTCCAATCCGGATTTTAGAAGGGCATTATGGTATTTTTACCACCCAATTAAGTTAATTCATTTTTAGCAATTAAATTGGGGTGTAAACTGAATTGGTTCAGTTTAGACAATTGGAAATTTACACTAGGATTTTTGGAGAAAGAACGCAAGAGGAGAAAGGAGGACAAAGAGCAAAATTTGTCGTTCTTGAAGGTTTAGCTTGTGGATTTCGACAAGGGTTGATCCCTAAAGAGGTATGTGAGTCTTTCTTAGCATTGGGTTTGTTCACCCATACGCCAATCATGTTTATTTCAGCAAAGTTTGTTCTAGAAAGTTGAAAGTTGATGAATCTTGAATGGTGTTCTTGAAATTGGCCTTCGTTCTTGAGTTAGGTTGAGATTGAGGAGTTCTTTGAGGTTAAAATGTTGTTCCCTTGAGTTGTTTGAGTTAGATTTTTGTGTATACATAGTCGGTATCTGAATCTAAAGGGAATTTGAGAAAAAGAACCGAGTTTAGGCGAATTGGGGTTAGAAAACGAAGAAGGAACAAGTCGAGCAGAAACTGGGTACCAGGTCCGCATCGCAGACCTGTTCCTCAGAAGTGTAATTTTTTCCTTCGCGTCACGGCGAGGTCACAGACCTCTCTGCCTCAAAAGTTATTTCGCGACCAAATATTTAAATGCGTCTCCACGTAGTGGACCTGCTTTCAGACAGTGATTTCTTGATCATTTCTCATGTTTAGCTATCTAAAATCATTGCTAGACATCATGAGATCTTTCCTATCACAAATCACAATCCTTGAATCCATAATTCAATTCAAGGAAAGTTAAAAGTCAAGTCAAGAGA
>NW_006239466.1:145476-162688 GCF_000226075.1 Solanum tuberosum
GAGTTCATATTAACTCAAGTCTCCATAAACCATGTATCCATCATGGGTAGTAAATGATCATACTTTTTAGATGACTCCTTAAGATGCTTTTAGCATAGACTAGTGAATCCACTTAGTTAAGTTTTCTATATGACGGCAAAGTATAGGACAGTTTTGGCAGCGTGGGCAAGACGTTGCATCACCTTTAGGCTCATAGTGGTGGTTGTCGGTTAGAGAAACTCCCACAAAAACTATATTACTTTATTTTATGAGTAAAGTTGAGTTTGTTATTGCATTTTCTTCAACGAACTAAGTTGTTTTCTACTGTTTTAAAAGCTTTTTATATATTGCATATGTTTTATTGCTTTATATTGAGTTAAGTTATCCAGAAGTGAGTAAAGCCAAGGTAAGTGTTTCTTTTAGATTCTTTTTAAGCTTAAGTTATGTTTAGCATTCCAAATCGCATACTCATACATTCAATGTACTGATGCCAGTTGGCATGCATCTTATTATGATGCAGACGCAGGTAATCAGGATCAGCATCCAGCGCCTTGTTGATCCAGTTGAGCACTCAGAGTCAGTTGGTGAGCTTCCTAGCTTTCTAGAGGATCCTTTTTATTGCTTTAAGTATTTTAGTTCATTAGGATGTTGTGGGTCTTGTCCCGACGTCCATCTCAGTTGTTTAGAGGCTTCATAGACAGAGTTAGTGATGTTAGTTCATGAGTCTTTACTTTCCTTTTTTTCAGTTAAGTTGAGACTTGAGTTGCCACTTTGGCAGTGAATGTTATTATAATACATTCTAAGTTATATTTTGAGCAGTTCAGTTTACTTGTTTTAAAAGTATTTAGCTTGAGTAAAGCCTTCCGCTGAGTAAGTAAGCCAGACCAACGGTTCGCTTGGGGCAAGCAATGGTTCTTGAGTGTCGGCCATGTCCAGGGTGTAGGCTCGGGGCGTGACAATAAGACTTTGATTTCTGATCTTGGGCATATTTATATTCCCAATTACTACAAATTACCCATCTTTTAACGCGAGTTTAAGGACATTCACTAATCTAACTAATATGTTTTACTTAGAATTGCGATGATTGCATACTAACATACATGGTTAGCAATTTTGCGGGGTTCCTAAGGGAAGGGATCGATTCAAGGAAGGAAAATAAGTTGAAGACGACAAGTGATGCCAGGAGCAAAAGCTGGCGCGGTGCCTCAACATCACTGGCGCATCAAGGGTGCGACACGCCAAGGCCCAGTTTACTGGGGGCTCCATTTTGGTGCACTGGCAGTGCAGCGCGCCAGCCTGCCAGGCGCGATTACGATGCGATTCCCCACAACCTTGCGGACGTTTGAGCGAAATTTGATTTAAAAATGGACTCCTTGCTGAAATAGATTTAGGCTCTAGTTTTCCTAACGTCTATAAATAGATTCCTAGGGCTAATTTGTAGAGGGTGGACATTATTTTGGTGTGCAAGAGCAAGTTTCAACGTTTGTAATAGGTTTCGATCTTCTAACTCTTCTATTTTATGGAAATGGCATGAACAATTGTATTTAGTGGTTTTCTAATAGCATGCGTGGCTAAACGCCCTAGTTTTGGAGTTGTAGCTACGAATCGAATGTGGAATATTTAAGGTGTATGAATCAATTCTTGGTTGTCATTATAAGTTACTTCTATATTCTTGTTTTAGTATTTTATGCTTGCGCACCATAAAGATAAATCTATTGTCTAATCTTAAAATCAAGAGAGGAGGGATTAGATAGACCAGAGAATATAGAGAGCTTTATCGACCCATTAAGTTGAGGTGATTTGTGTTTAGGAGTGACGCTTGGACGAACAACTGGCTTAGTTATGAAACATGATGAAATATAAATGCTCGCCAGTTAGTCTGTTTATCCCCGCTCAACAATGTAGTTAGGCAGATAATTGGAGTAGGCGACTAGAGGTGTGTAACCCGATTCATACAATTAACCCTGTAAACCAGTAACTTGACAACTAAAATTAGTTTTAAGCCGATAATATGATACATGAGATTCATTGCATGCTGCACCCCTGGAATTGTCTTTTACTTGCTTGAAGCATCATCTTAAAGTCGTTCACAAGTAGTTACTTTTAGTTATTGCATAATTCGTAGCAGTAGTAAACAACCATCACCAACTATTGAAAAGGTTACTTTTATTTTATTTGTGGAATTGAGTGTTAGATATAAATCGATCATAAGTCCCTTGGGAATGATAACTCATTTCTTTAAAGAATCTATATTACCTGCACGACCACGTACACTTGCGTGTATATTGGGGAGCAACAAGTTTTTGGCGCCGCTGCCGGGGATATAGAAATTGATTTATATTTAATTTTTGTAAGTTTACAATTAGAATATTCAGGTGCTAATTACTTGATCTTAGCTTCTGATTGTAGGCACGTGACTTTCAAGTCTGGCTAGGAAAGGAGAACTTGTCGAACCAGAAAGTGAACCCGAAAAAGCTTTACGCCGATGCAGAAAAACGGCTAATCAAGGACGTCATGGAGAATTGGGGTTAGGACTTCAGGAAGAAAATGAGGAGAATAACCAAGACAACATGAATAATCGAGAGAACCTAAATAACCAAGGGGTGCCCCTTGTCGTACCCGCAAGACCAGTCCGTGATGTGGCAGTCCCACTCACAGCCAATGTGGCATCTAGCATTAGGAAACCTCCACTGGGGGGTAGATTTGAACTAAAACAGGGCATGATAACACTCATCCATGATAATGGGCAATTCACCGGTCTCCCCCACGAGGATCCTCAAATCCACATTAGGAACTTCATAGAGATTAGTGACACTTATATCCCAAATAAAGTCTCGTCAGACTATGTGAGGATGACGTTGTTCCCATATTCATTGTTAGGAGCCGCCAGGCAGTGGTTAGATTCTGAGCAACCAAACTCCATTACTATATGGGATTATCTAGCAAAGAAGTTCTTGAGTCGATTATTTCCATCCAAGAAAACCGCACAGTTGAGGAGTGACATACTAAGCTTTCAGGAAAATCATGGGGAGGATATGTACCAAGCATGGGCTCATTTCAAATAAATGTTGAATGCTTGCCACACCACATGCAAACTAATAAGGTACTTGCTCACACTTTCTTTGAGGGTTTAGATTATAATGCACGTGTACTTTTTAATAGTGCAGCAGGAGGAAAAGCTCTAGCAAAAACCTGTGAAGGTTATTCGACTTAATCGATAGGCTCTCAGAAGGGAACCCAGGTTATGAAGTAGAAATGCCTAGGACCACAACCCAAAAAGCCGCGAGAATCTTAGATGTAGATTAAACTACCGCCATAAACGCCAAACTGGATGCAATGCAACACAATATAGCCATGCATTTAAAATAGATGTCTGTAAACCAAGCATCGGTTAACATAGTACAATAGGTAGATAATTGGTGTGGGGTATGTGGTAGTGGAGCTCATGAAACCAAGCAATGTGAGGCAAACCCGAATTCTGTAAATTATGTGGGTAATGCGCAAAGGGTGGAGGTCAGCAAAACTATGGTAACACTTACAACCCTAGTTGGAGGAACCATCCTAACTTTTCATGGGGTGGTAACCAAAACCAAAACCAAGTGCAAGGAGTTAACCAATACCGTTCTCAAGGGGTTGGGAAACAATACCAAAATCCTAACCAAAGTGCAAATCCTAGTGCACCAAAATAGGGGATGACCAATGAGGAGCTACTCAAAAAGCTCATGGCTGAAATAGGGACAAAAATAAATGCTAGGATAGATAAGCAGGATGAGAACATCAGAAACCTCCAAATGTCCCAAATGAGTTTGGAGAAACAAGTTGCGCAAATAGCTAATTCTCTGAACTTGCGTCCCCAAGGTGGGCTGCCCGGCGACACTAAACCTAACCCAAAACAACTAAATGCGGTGAGTACTAGAAGTGGGTTACAACTAGAGGAACTACCTCCAAAGAAGAGAGATACAGAGGCTGGTACTAAAGAAAAGAAAGTGGAAGAGGTAGTAAAAAGCTCCAATGTTGAGACGCCCGTTCCTCAAAAGAAACTATCCCATCTGTTTCCACAAAAGCCTAGAAAGTAGAATGAGGATGAATATTTCGGTAAGTTTGTCTCTCTCCTTAAACAGGTTCACATTAACCTACCTTTGGTTGATATGTTTCAGGGTATCCCGAAGTATGCTAAGTATGTGAAGGAAATATTGGCTAACAAAAGGAGGCTCACGGAATAAGAAACTATGGCACTTACTGAGGAGTGCAACTCTAGAATTCTAAATAAACTACCCAAAAATTTAAAAGATCCGGGTAGTTTTACTGTGCAGATTACAATTGGGCAAAGTGTCCATGCCCGGGGGTTGTATGATTTGGGGGCAAGTATAAATTTGATGCTCTTGTCGTTGTATAGAAAACTTGGGTTGGGTAGTCCAAAACGAACCACTGTCATTCTCCAACTCGCTGATAGATCCATTACTAGGCCTGAGGGGGTGGTAGAAGATGTGTTAGTACAAGTAGGTTCCCTGATTTTCCCGGTGGATTTTGTGGTCTTAGATTTTGAACCCGATTCTGATGTCTCATTCATTTTGGGACGTCCGTTCTTGGCCACGGGGATGGCATTGATTGATGTAGAAGCTGGACAATTAACTATGAGGTCACATGATAAGGTTGAAGTATTTGATGTTTATCGCGCTTTAAAATTGCCTTCTAGCTATGAAGAAATGTCTGCTATTACGATTGTAGACCACCTAGTAAAGTTGCAGTCAGTGGTGCCTGATGAGTCCACAAATTGGACTCATTTAGGGCTATATTTTAATAGAAATTGTTTCCTCAAATGCTTATTTTATCTCGATATCTGATGAAAACCCTTAAGTTTCATGTATTTGACGTTAGAAAGAAAGCATGGACGCTACATCGCAAAAAGGAAAGAACAGGCTGAAAAGAATGAAGAAATGAAGGCCTGAGGATCGCCGAGTCGTCGACTGGTCTTACTTCGCCTTTTGTTACAGTGTGCTGAGCCCTGAAGGAAAGGATCAAGTCGGCGGAAAAAGGGATAAGTCGGCGTATCGCCGAAAAGTTTCGCAAAGTAGTACCTTGTCGCCCAATGACCCAGAGCACGATGATATTGAAGGATGTTGCAAGACGGCGATGAACCACACCAAAAGACGAATCGCCGAGTTGATCGGTGATTCCGACTAACGACGCCGAATGGTCTGCTGCAGCACAAATCAGTGAAATCTATAAATACTAGTTAGAATTGTAGTTTTAAGAGTCGAACAATTATTATAATTTTCATATACAATAGTACTTTTTGATATTTTTTCTCTGAGTTTGAGAGGGTTTTGAAAACTTGAAGAAGAAGAGGGTTTCATCTCCAAGGATTTGGACTTGGGTCTCTTGGATTCTTCGTTCTTGGCCTATAACAAGACTTAAATATTCATACCCATTTGAATGCAAGCTCATTTATGTATAAATTTCTATCTCTTGATGTGTGACTAAAACCTCAATTCTTAGGGTGTGATTTTGTGAATATGGGTTAGATTAGTTGTTTGGTCTTGCTTGCTGATAGTCTATTTGTAGTTTAAATGTGATTTTGTTAGTGGTTGTGGATGAACTCAATGAGGTTGTAGTTGCAAATATAGTCTCATATATGTGTTTTTGGATTGCTCGAGAGAGAGGTCGTAAAACTAAGACCACTAAATTGATGGCTAGTGTGAGTGGGTCGACATGAGGTTCAGCTCGAGAGAGTGAACCCTAGTCCCATGTCCACACACTCAGCTCGAGAGAGTGAGTGGGTTAAGGCGGAGGCTTTTCTTCGTGCGGCAAGTGGGTGTTCGAGAGGAACCCGCTTGAAACGGGGTAAGTTTCTCGAGAGAGAGCTTATCCCCCTTAAAGTCTAGCCTAGTCACAATTATTTTATGAATCCTCTATCGAAAGCATGTACCCAATAATCTAGCTTAACCCATATTCCCATCACATCCCAATGATCCCCTTTTATTACTTAGAAACCCTTATTTATTTTGTTGTTTTTACTTACTTGTGACAAAATCCCCATTTTTAATTGACACTCTTGTGTCCCCCTTTAATTTACAATGTTTTTAATCGTTAATGTATTTAGCTACGACTAGTTAGAACTAAATTTTATTTCTCTATTAATTCTCAAAACCACTCCATTGGTAAAGATCCCAACCCTTGGTTGGGTTATTATACTATTGTACGATCGTAGACACTTGCATCAGAAGTTGTGTCCTTGATTACGCAAACATCAGTGCCCGAAGATCCCTTAGAAAGAGTGTTAGTAGGTCATGAGGTGGACGGAGATACTGAGGCCCAAGAGATAGAAACGTGTTTGAATTTGGCACTTGTGGAGACTCACAAACGTAGAGTAGAGCCACTAGATCGTGAGTTAGGACCTCCACCAAAGCCTTCAATAGAAGAAGCCCCCAAGTTGGAGTTAAAAACTTTTCCTGCTCACCTAAGGTAAGCATTTTTGGGTGCTAATGAAACTCTGCATGTTATACTTTCTGTAGAGTTGTCTGAAATACAGGTTGATGCGGCATTGATGATTCTAAAGCGGAGAAAGAAGGCGATTGGATGGAAGATGGATGATATTCATGGGATTAGTCCGACGTTATGTATGCACAAAATCTACATGTAAGATGATCACAAACAATGTGCACAACATCAACGTAGACAAAATTCTGTGATGAAAAAAGTGGTGAGAATGAGGTAATAAAGTGGCTAGATGCTGTAATTGTTTACCCGATTTCTGATAGTAAGTGGGTAAGTTTGGTGCAGTGTGTTCCCGAGAAGGGAGGTATGACAGTGGTAAGGAACGAAAAGAATGAGTTTATTCCTACTAGAACAGTGATCGGTTGGAGAATTTGTATGGATTACCAGAAACTTAATGATGCCACCCGGAAAGATCACTACCCGATTCCCTTCATTGATCAGATGCTTGACCGACTAACAGGGCAGGAGTACTATTGTTTCTTAGATGGGTATTCCGGATACAACCAGATCTTAATTGCCCCCGAGGATCAGGAAAAGACCACGTTCACTTGTCCTTATGATACCTATGCTTTCAAACGCATGTCATTCGGACTTTGCAATGCACCAGTGACTTTTCAAAGGTGTATGATGGCCATTTTTCATGATATGGTGGAAGACTTTGTAGAGGTGTTCATGGATGATTTCTTCATCTTTGGGAAGTCTTTTGAGGTATCTCTCCGAAATCTTAATAAAGTACTTGCTAGATGTAAGGACACTAACTTAGTGCTAAATTGGGAAAAGTGACATTTTTTGGTTAGAGAGGTGATAGTGTTGGGTCACAAGGTGTCGAAGTCGGGTTTAGAGGTTGATAAAGCAAAGGTAGAGGTTATTGAGAAATTGCCCCCTCCCATTTCTGTAAAAGGGGTGCGTAGTTTTCTTGGTCATGCAGGTTTTTACCGGTGATTCATCAAAGATTTTTCCAAGATTGCAAGACCTATGTATAGTCTTTTGGAGAAGGAGGTGAAGTTTAACTTTTATGAGATGTGCTAGAAAGCTTTTGAGATGTTGAACATGAACTTAATTGAGGCTCCCATCTTAATTGCTCCTGATTGGGAATTACCATTTGAACTCATGTGTGATGCAAGCGACGTAGCAGTGGGTGCAGTGTTGGGACAAAGAAAGGGAAAAGTGTTCCACTCGATCTATTATGCAAGCAACACCCTGCACTCTACACAAGCTAATACACAGTGACTGAGAAGGAGATGCTAGCTCTAGTGTTCGCCTTCGACAAGTTCATATCATATTTGGTAGGTAATAAAGTTATTATTTTTACTGACCATGCATCTATTAGGTACCTATTCAATAAGAAGGATGCTAAACCAAGGCTGATTCGATGGACATTGCCTCTCCAAGAATTTGACCTTGAGATTAAAGATAGGAAAGGTACTGAAAATCAAATAGCTGATCATTTGTCTAGGTTGGAGGATTTTTCCCCTGTGAATGAAGGTGAGAAATTCCGGGAAGAGTTTCCGGATGAACAATTGATGGCATTAGATATTTCTCAAGTGCCATGGTATGTGGACATTGTGAATCTGATAGTAAGTGGAGATTACCCTCCGGGTGCAACCACCTAACAAAAGAAAAAGATCAATCATGATGCTAAGTTCTATATCTGGGATGAACCGTTCTTGTTCAAGCAAGGTGTAGATCGGGTAGTGAGAAGATGCATTCCGGAGTATGAGGTTCAAAAGTGCTCGAAAGTTGTCATACTATCCCATATGGAGGTCACCATGGAGAAGAGCGCACGACGCATAAGGTATTACAATCTGGTTTTTTTGGCCCTCGTTATTTAAAGATTCTATTGCTTTTGTGAAGGGTTGTGATAAATGCCAAAGGTTGGGTACTATTTTGAGAAGACATGAGATGCCGCTAAGTAACATTTTGGAGGTGTAAATTTTTTATGTGTGGGATATTGACTTTATGGGTCCCTTCCCGCCATCGAATGGAAATCAATACATCATTGTGGCTGTGGATTATGTGATTAAATGGGTTGAGGTTGTCGCTCTTCCTTCGAATGATTCAAGGGTGGTGATAAAGTTCATCATGAAGCATATCTTCACTTGCTTTGGCACTCCAAGGAAAATCATAAGTGATGGAGGTAAGCATTTCATTAACCATCTAGTTAAAAAATTTCTTGCTAAGTATGGTATTCATCATAAGGTTTCTACAACTTACCATCCCCAAATGAGTGGCCAAGTGGAGGTTTCGAATAGAGAGGTGAAGCAAATTTTGCAGAAACGGTGAATGCGCAGAGGAAAGATTGGTCTGAGAAGTTAGATGATGCGTTGTGGGCATATAGGACTGCGTATAAGACACCCATAGGGACTTCTCCCTATCACATGGTATTTGGTAAAATATGTCATCTTGTGGCGGAATTAGAACACCAAGCTTATTGGGCAATTAAGTGGTTGCACTTGGACCCCGAGTTGGCAGGTAGAAAGAGAGTGAATCAATTGCATGAACTTGAGGAGTTTAGGCTCCATGTGTATGAGAATGCCAATCTTTACAAAGAAAAGACGAAAAGGTGGCATGACAAGCACATAGTTACTCATACTTTCACTCTAGGAGAAAATGTACTACTCTTTAACTCTATATTCAGGTTATTACCTTAAAAACTAAGGTCTAAATAGAGTGGTCCATTCGAAGTGGTAAGAATGACACAATATGGGGCTGTTGAACTTAAAGGTGATACTGGCCCTACGTTCTTGGTAAATGGGCAAAGGGTGAAACACTAATTTGGTGTGGATTCGGATCGTTATCGAGAGGCTCTAGATCTAAATGATGAATTATCCAAGCTGAGTCGTGCCACGACGTTAAATCAAGCGCTACATGGGAGGCAACCCGTGAATGATATGTAATAGGTAGTAGTTTTGCTTAATTTTGAAATTTTAGCTTAGTTTCAAATTTCTAGGCATAGAGTTTTTATTTTCTTAGTTTTTTATATAGATAGGACTTTAGAAGTTATAAAGAAAAATACAAAAAGATGAGTCGTGCCACGACTAAACTAAGGCGCTTGGTCGAAGGTAACCCACCATTATTATGTTACATTGTTTGGTTGATGCGAAGGTCATAAGAGGAGAAACTACCCGAAAATAGAAGAAATACGTTGAAAAATGCAGTTTGGGCACAATTTGGGCACGCCACGCCAAGACTAACTTACTGGGGCTTCTTTTTGGCAGACTGGCAGCGCAACGCGCCATACCCCCAGAGAACACCGATGGCAGGCGCAGCCTGAGTGCGCCGCGCCACATCTTTGGGCGTAGACAGGGTGCCTCGCGCTAGAAGGAATTTGACTGGGGGCGGTTTCTAGCGCACTAGCAGCGCGCTGCCCCCTATCACGCCAACTAATTTATGATTTTTTGGGAAATTCCTGGCACCCACTTAAAACCCACTTTTAATCCTTCACCTACCCAAAACCCACTTCACTATTTCCCCATTATTTCTCTCTCTACCCGTCCCTCTCCTCCAAATTCTCTCTAAATCCCAATTTTTTCTTTTTCTTCTCCACTTCTTTTCTTCCCCAAAATACCAAAAGTCCTCCATTAATCCTTTCTAAAACCTTCTTCCCTTGCCTTTTCCCCACCTCTCACCCCCTAAAATCCACTCCACTCTACCAAACTTTCAAAACCCCAACCTCCCACCCATCCCACTGCCCACCCGACCCCCCTCCTCTTTCCCCTAAAATATTTTTTTCTTCGTTTATTAGTTTCTTCAATTGTTTGGTGTAAAGATGTCTCCTAAGGGTAAGAACGTTTCTAGTGGTTCGGGTACTAAGAGGAGTAGGAAAGGAGCGGCTGCCGGAAGTTCTAATCGAGAAACCACCAATTTGCCGCCTCAAAAATTTAGCGAGCAAGCTATAATGCAATATGGAAAGGATTGGTACGAATGTCAACAAGAATCCAAGTACCTAGGTGATGAGTATGTAGATAAGGGGCGATTACGACAGGAATTTCCCCACATTCTCACCCAAATCCATGCTTGGGGACTCCAATATGTCTTCATGGATCAATCTGAGTGCAATTTAAGCTTAGTCCATGAATTTTATGCGAATTGGAATACACACCGTGTTGAGTTGAACCAAGGGTTCATTAGGGATAGTTGGGTGAGATTTACTGTGGAAGCACTGAATGATTTTTTGGGTACACCAAATTGTGACAATGCTGAATTTTTGGCAATGATTGAAAGACCCCTTTATCGTGATATTAGGCATACTTTGTGTGGGGTGAATTCTGTTGCGCGGTGGGATAGGATTAGAGACACGGGATGTCATTTGACTCTTCACTATGGTCACTTCAATTTGGAGGCTCGCATTTGGTTGAAAATTGTGTGTAGCACCTTACTACCATGTAAGCATACGATTGATGTCACTAGGGAGAGAGTGGTACTAATATACCATTTGATGAAGGGTTTGCTGGTGAATGTTGGGGATATTTTGAAGCAAAACATGCTTAAATTTAGGACAAACAAGAGATGTTGTTTTTGTTATGGGAGCATCATTACTAGGTACCTCTGGGCTTTACAAATTGAGGAGGAAGTTCATGATGTGTCCCCCCCCGGTGCCCTCCATTTAGTATACCGCTTGGTTGACGTCACAAGAACTAAAGGGCACGATCCATCATGAGGGCCCATGTTAACTGCTATTGATAGGAAAGCTCGTGATGATAATTAGATAAGCCGTATGTATGGAATGATTGAGCTACAATTGTGGATAGGTGGCCGTTCGGTAATTGAGGATGAAATGGCGACACTAGCGGAGAGTTACCATTTGACGGATAGAGCGAGGTACATGTGTCGGATGGGCTCGGCTTTCCAAGAACTCATTGATAATGATGATGCCACTGATGATGAGGAGGATGGCTCAGAGATGGATGCATCGAATGATAGTGGCCTCAGAGATGGTGATACTGATGTGGGCCGTTGATTGGCAGCACGTGGCTTAGAGGCCGAAAGGGAGTTCTCTTTTACCTTTTCACTTTGTTTTACTTTGCACACTGAGGACAGTGTTTCTTTAAGTGTGGGGTGAAAGTTGAACTTCATTGTACATAGTTTATTGCGTTATCGAGTTTAGTTAGTTAAGTTAGTTTTAAATTTATGCTTAAATATTTTTTTTGGGTTCCTTAGCGTTTGTTTTCGGTACTTTTACTGAGGATAGTCCCTTTGAACCGACTAGGACTAGTTTTATTGCTTTATTGAGTCTTAGAGTCGTCGTAGGAGTGACATTTCCCAATAATGGATGGATGACGACCGTCTTAAGGGAAAATTAGTCACATAGAGGAGTAGGATTAAGAAACCAACCTTGGTCTTTTGATACTATGCCTGAAAAAGTTAGCCAAACGTCATGGGTAGTCATAATTGGAAAGATACAAAAGATTGATAGCCTTGAAACAAGCATGTGTTCTTATTGTTAACTCAAAAAAAAATGGGCTTAATTGTGTAGTAGTACCCTAATGCAAGTTGTATGAGCATGCTATTTGATAAATCCTTATGTGTGTTGTGATGCCATGTGTGGTGAGTTGTTGTTAGTTCTTGCTTCAATTGATATCTCGAACTTGCCTTGTGTGTGTTGAATAAGTAGCTTGTATGACTTAGGGAATGTGATTGAGGCGTTTCTTTGAAAAAATCCAATTCTTGACTCTAATTCTATGCCTACCATTGAAATTACCCCTAGTGAAACCCCATTGAGCCTTTAGCCTTGTTTGTTTATAAGTCGAAACCCATTTGCTTGATACCAAGGTCTCTTTTCTCCCAATGAAATCCTTAATGCACTATGTTAAGAAGAAGGGTTGAAAATGTTGGTTGTTATAAGAAAGGGTGAAATGCTAAATTGCGTGGAAAAGAAAAGAATAATTGAAACTCTGTTTTGGCCCTGGTCCTTAGTGACATTATGCACCTCAACTAAATTGAGGTGGCTATTTCAGAAATATGCTCTAAACATTGGCCCTGGTCCTACCAAGGATATTGTGTACCTCACTCGGACCTTCAAATTGAGTGAGGGTGGCCAGTGTAAAGGCATGTATTTAAAATATAAATATAAAAAAGAAAAAAAGAAAAAAAATGAATAATGGACAAAGATGGAGCAACAAAAGGGAAAAGATTCATGAAGTGTGTACTAAGAGGAAAGAAAAGCTAAGGAGGAAGTTGTTGGCAAAATAATGACATGTGCATTAGGGAGGTGTAGTCACTAAAATGATTCCTAACTATTCCCTCCCTTACCCGAAGCCGACATTACAACCAAATGAAAGTCCTCTTGATTCCTTGAGAAATACAAAGTGAAAGTGAAAATACACTATGGGCAAGCTTATGGCATGTTCGGAGAAGTAAGAACTTCAATTGTGAGAGTAAGTTGATTGTTTGAAAAAAAGGCCTTGTCCATATTATGATTGCTTGAGTGAAAGGCTATACTAAACACAAATAAGTGAGGGCATTCATGGCATATGTTCGGATTATCTAATTGGTGTGTTTGTATGAGTTGCATTATCCCGGAAAAATAGTAAAAGAGTCATTCTTTGAGCATATGTGTTGTAACTTGGTGTAAAAGTTTTGAAATGTTGCATCCATTGTGAACTACAAAATCATGATGAAAAATGTTTGGTTGATTTTAAGGTGGGTTGATAAGTCCAAGGGATATGCAAAAGAGTGTGATTTAATAAGATAGAGTTTGTTCGAGGACTAACAAATGTTTAAGAGTGGGGTGGTGATCTTGGGCATATTTATATGCCCAATTACTACAAATTACCCATCTTTTAACGTGAGTTTAAGGATATTCAGTAATCTAACTAACATGTTTTACTTAGAATTGCGATGATTGCATAATAACATACATGATTAGCAATTTTGCAAGGTTCCTAAGGGAAGTGATCGATTCAAGGAAGGAAAAGGAGTTGAAGAAGACAAGTGACACTAGGAGAAAAAGTTGGTGTGGTGCCCCAACATCACTGGCGCAGCAAGGGCGCAACGCACCAAGGCCAGTTTACTGGGGCTGCATTTTAGCGCACTGGCAGTGCGGCGCGCCAGCCTGCCAGTTGCGATTAGGGCGCGATGACCCACAACCTTGCGGATGTTTGAGCGAAATTTGAATTAAAAAACACTTCTTGCTGAAATACATTTAGGCAATAGTTTTCCTAAGTTCTATAAATAGACTCCTAGGGCTAATTTGTAGATGGTGGACATTATTTTGGTGTGCAAGAGCAAGTTTCATCGTTTGTAATAGGTTTCGATCTTCTAACTCTTTTATTTTCAAGAAATCGCATGAACAATTGTATTTTGTGGTTTTCTAATAGCATGAGTGGCTAAACGCCCTAGTTCTGGGGTTGTAGCTACGAATCGAATGTTGAATAGTTAAGGTTTGTGAATTAATTCTTGGTTGTCATTATAAGTTACTTCTATATTCTTGTTTTAGTAGTTTATGCTTGCGCATCATAAGGTAAATCTATTGTCTAATCTTAAAATTGAGAGAGGAGGGATTAGATAGACCAGAGAATATAGAGAGTTTGATCAACCCATTAAGTTGAGGTAATTTATGTTCAGGAGTGACACCCGGACGAACAACTCACTTGGTTACGAGACAAGATGAAATATAAATGCTCGCCAGTTAGTCGGTTTATCCCCGCTCAACGATGTATTTAGGCAGATAATTGGAGTAGGCGACTAGAGGTGTGTAAATCGACTCATACAATTAACCTTGTAAACTAGTAACTTGACATCTAAAATTAGTTCTAAGCCGATAATATGATACATGAGATTCATTGCTTGCCGCTGCCCTGGAATTTCTTTTACTTGCTTGAAACATCATCTTAAAGTCGTTCACAAGTAGTTACTTTTAGTTATTGCATAATTCGTAGTAGTAGTAAACAACCATCACCAAATCTTGAAAAGGTTACTTTTATTTTATTTATGTAATTGAGTGTTAGATATAAATCGATCATAAGTCCCTTGGGAACGATAAATCATTTCTTTAAAGAATCTATATTACTTGCGCTACCACATACACTTTTGTGTATATTGGGGAGCAACAATTTCTCCCTTCTTTATTCATTTGTGAGGCATTGCTTTAGCTAGGCTGATCCAAATCTTTTTTGTCAGTATTGGAATTTAGACTCTGTTCATTTCCTTCTCCATTGCTAATATCTTTAGTTGTACGGATTTGTAGACCTCTCTTGCACAACTGCTTGATCTGGTGGAATGTAAGTTCTTTTCTCTTTTTAGGAACAATATTGGGATCAAGGACCTTTTCTTTTTCCTTTGTCTTGGTTTGTCACCTCATTTGTAGGATGAGGCTTATCAATACCAAATATAGCTCCGATGGGCTTATAGATCTGTTTAGGACGGGCACTTTTACCTCTTGGAAGAATTGTGTTTCTTCCCTTATTAGTTTGTATATATGTACCTCTTTGTGTTGCTTGTTCAGTCTCAGTAGTACTTTTTGGATCTCTTGGTCTTTTGTAGAAATGTCCTCTTTGTTCTTTGCCTTAATCTCTGTCCTAGCGTTCAGTGCATCCTTTCCTTGTTGTTTCTTTTCCAATTTTCTTCATTGATATAGAGTATGACCTTGAAGTCTACAGTGAGTACAATATTTGGGTACACCCTCATATTCTATTTTTTTGTCATATCCTTGAAGGGGGTTTACAGAATTTCTTTGTCCAACAAAAATGTTATTTAGCCTAGGCTTGGTAAGATCAATTTCAACTCGAACCTTGGCCATACTAGGTCTAGTCCTACCTTTCGTTGCTAAATCCATAGCCATTGGAGTACCTATAGGGCTGCCTATTTGCTTCACATAATCCCATGTATGTAAATGAAATGGAAATTTAGGTAGTAGAACTCATACCAGAGTGAGAGGGTTGTCCTCTTTTGGAGTGAATCAGGGGTCCATCTACTCAGCCACATTATTTGGCCATCAATTTCGATCATATGTTTAAAGTATACAGTTATGAAATCTTCTTCATTGTAGACGTCGATGAAAACATTTTTATTATCATATACGCCAATCTTAATTGCGCCCTTAATTGAAATCGATTCCTTCACAACTGCTTAAATAGTCTCAATTTGGGGCCGAGATCTGCCATTGATGGTGAATTTGCACTCTTCTGCCATTATTTCGTAGTAATCATTAGAGTAAAAAATGACCGCCGGCATACCGTTATGAGTAGAGATTTTAGGTTTTATCAATTCCTTTTGTCGAGTTGAAACCGATTGTGCACCAGCTACAACACGTAGATAATTGGATTTTGGGGAGCTTCTTCCTAATGTGAGGTCGCCTTTCTATTGGGATCTGGTGGTTGAATAGGACGTACTGGAACTTGGCCAGACGACCCTTCCATCAGAGATGCGTGAGCTCAAACAGTAAATTTGGGCACTTTTGTGACCGTTAGTGGTAGAGAGAGAAAGTGTTTAGTCTTTGGGAATGTGCGTTGCACGTGTGACACTGTGTTCCATATATATATATTTTTTTAAATCATTAGAATAATTATAATTCTATAAAAACATGTGTGTAATAAATAATAAAATTCAACAGTTACAAATAAATATTTAAAAGTGGGACAAGAAATTAAATACCAATTGAAGGGCGTATTTTAATTAGTGTTTAAAAGTATTGCTTTTTAAATAACCAACCCTAAACTTGAACTTTGGTTAATAGTAATAATTTTCTAATATAGTTATAAATGACTAATTTGAGCCCAAATAAAACTACAAACTTACAATAATCAGAAACTCATAGAAAATTAAATTAAAGAAGTCTAATATAGAGAAAATACGAAGAAAAAAACTTTGGAAAAAATGCAATGTATATGGTCTTAAGACTAAAGTCATAATAACATAGATAGAAAAAGAAATACAAAATTAAAGCATAAATTTTTTAGTTCTTATATTTATCTTCTTCCATAACGAATCAAAATATAAGAGACTTCATTTATCGAGTCAAACAAAAACATGAATCAAATAGTATAATAATGATATAGACGTTTGGATAGGGGTCATATGAAACCTAGAAGTTGAATTTATATAGATAAAATAGAGGAATATCAAAAGATATCTTAACGATTTAAATTAATTATTTAGAGGTTATGGATATGAAAAACATAAGAGTTATGAATATTAAGAGTTGCAATTGAATAGATAATTAATTAGATATGAATCATGAAGATAAATATTTAAAGCAAACAAAGGAGAAAAATAGTAAATAAAATAAGAAAAATTATTAGTACAGATAATATTTAAGTGAATAGTTTTAAATATATTAATACTAAATAAAAAATATCTAAGTCACTGTAACAATAGTACTTAAAATACAACTCTTTGATTTTTCCAAGGCTTGACATACTAATTACTCCTCCTATCCCTAATTACTTGTCAGTTTTTAAATTGACACACTGATATACCGTGAGTTTACGGTATTTCTAATACATTTCACTTACCAGTTGTGTGTGTCTAGGGCCTTTTTATATTGATTTTTATGTGTTTTTATCATGTTTTGCATGACAGATGTTCAGGCGCGGAAGTATAGAGACAGCTGAAAGAAATGCAGAAACAGGGCATTCACGGAGGTGATCTACGGACCGTAGATCCATTCACGGTCCGTAGGTTATGACCGTAGATCAGCAGGCATGGTATTGAGGACAAATCAGGGAAATCTGACCAAGTGTGGAACCACGGTGCCCATTGACGGTCCGTAGACTGATCTACGGACCGTACTGTT
>NW_006239466.1:162792-162864 GCF_000226075.1 Solanum tuberosum
GGACCGTAGATTGATCTACGGTCCGTACTGCTGGTCCGTCGTTTGCTTCTGAGAAGCTGGTTTTTGGAAGCT
>NW_006239466.1:164279-164719 GCF_000226075.1 Solanum tuberosum
GTACACGGAGCCAAGTCGAACCACTTACTCCGTACGATCCAGAGTTGAACAGAACTTTGCGAAGAATGAACAATCAAGGACTTCCAGTTAATCCTATCGGAGTAAATCTTGGTGATGTGGTTGAGTTACAACAGCCAAGAGTAGTTGGTGAGGAAAACCGAGGTCTAGCTGAAAATCAATTGGGAGATGCAGTGAGGGTGCATGGTCCACCAGGCCCACGACAACATGACAACTATCGAGGCACCATTGATATAGCAGACTCTAATGGACCAATTGTCCTACCTCCTCTACCTCCAGGGCACACATTTGTGGTGACTAGTAGCTTGATGCAGATGCTTACAGCAAGGGGCTTATTCTCAGGATCACCATCGGAGGACCCACATGCTCACTTAGCCAAGCTAAGGGTGGTTTGCAAAAGTTGTGTAGCTAGACCAGATTTT
>NW_006239466.1:166722-166882 GCF_000226075.1 Solanum tuberosum
GGTAGCCGCACTCGATAGGTGTGAATACCGGCCCAAACCAAAGAAGTATGAATTAGACAAGAAGAATCATGAGTCCCCACCCGCAAGACCATCTATTGTGAAGCCACCGAAATTGGAGCTTAAGGCTCTACCACCGCATTTGAGGTATGTATACTTGGGC
>NW_006239466.1:169939-173379 GCF_000226075.1 Solanum tuberosum
TTTAACTCACGGACCGTGGATGGTGTCCGTAGATCCCAGGTAAGCTTCTAAATTTTTCTGAAGTTTTAAGTTAAAGAGTGATCTACGGTCCTGATCTACGGACTGTGAATGGACTCACGGACCGTAGACGGGGACTTGTGAGTCCAAACCCTCATGCTGACTGCTCCGACCCGGACCCCCTATTTAAAAATCCCCATTTGTTTTAAACCATTCCTCTTCCCTCCATTACTCCCAAAACCGTTTCTAACATCCCATAACCTCCCTAAATCACTCCATAACTCCCCCATAATATCATCCCTTCCATAATTCCTCACCTTCCCTTCCATTTCAAATACAACCCATCCCATAATCTAACAAAAAGGGTCCGGTGTTTGGTCAGAAACGAAGAGGTGACTCCTTGGTCTTGCTAAGCTTAGTGTCATCACACAATCACCCCACTCCTCGTTGCTTGTAAGGTAATAGACTTTCCCCTCACTTTGAATTTCGATTCATAGATTGAATATAGAAAGTCGAGAGTTGGGTCTTGACCTTGGGTAATTGTTAGATGAAATTGCATGATAAACTTGAAAATTACAACGCCCTTGGAATGATAGATAGTGATTGTAAATCTATATGTTAGTTTTGACTTAGGGTTCCACAGCTAGTCTAAATTGTTTGGTAAAATG
Organism: Solanum tuberosum; assembly: GCF_000226075.1. Taxonomy (NCBI): domain Eukaryota; kingdom Viridiplantae; phylum Streptophyta; class Magnoliopsida; order Solanales; family Solanaceae; genus Solanum; species Solanum tuberosum. Next base: position 170,605 of record NW_006239466.1, read on the forward strand.
ATCAGTCGGAACCTTAAGAATGAAGAACTAGCATAATTTAATGTTGTAAATGCATGATGAGATTGTGTTGATGTTGAAAACTAAGGCCAAAAGTGTATGATACCTGGCACAGATGGCATCCACGATACCCCATCTACGGAACGTAGATCCATCTACGAAACGTAGATCCATCTACGGAACGTAGATCCATCTACGGACCGTAGATGGGGTTCGTAAATGGATGCATAGGAAAAATTTCACTAAGTGTGAAACCACGGATGTGGACTACGGTCTGTAGGTCCATCCACGGACCGTTCTGCACTTCTGTGGTTTCTATCTGCGACCTATATGATAGGACCTCTGATCCATGTTGAGGGTCGTTACCAATTCTAAAAGTTTTTTTGTTGATTATGGTTAGTTGTGGCACTAATATCGTTCCCGCAGGTACGATGGCACCCAAGAAGCTGGTCACCTACTCAAAACGGGGCAAGTCCAAATCTGTTGCCCCTAGTTTCCGGTTAATCGATGAGGACACAGACACCTACACAGATCCAGCATATGTTCCTCTCAACCCTCAGACTTCTCGCACTGCACATCCACGATACCCCATCTACGGAACGTAGATCCATCTACGGACCGTAGATGGGGTTCGTAAATGGATGCATAGGAAAAATTTCACTAAGTGTGAAACCACGGATGTGGACTACGGTCTGTAGGTCCATCCACGGACCGTTCTGCACTTCTGTGGTTTCTATCTGCGACCTATATGATAGGACCTCTGATCCATGGAAGAGATCCACGGACCGTAGATCTGTCTACGGACCGTAGGTGTCCTCCGTGGATGACCACCGTAGCATCTATCTGAATTTTTTCTGTGGACTTAGTTGAGGGTCGTTACCAATTCTAAAAGTTTTTTTGTTGCGTATGGTTAGTTGTGGCACTAATATTGTTCCCGCAGGTACGATGGCACCCAAGAAGCTGGTCACCTACTCAAAACGGGGCAAGTCCAAATCTGTTGCCCCTAGTTTCCGGTTAATCGATGAGGACACAGACACCTACACAGATCCAGCATATGTTCCTCTCAACCCTCAAACTTCTCGCACTGCACCTCGAGGCACCCCTCGGAAGGTGTTTCCCGACGTAGTCACTGTCTCCCAATCTGATGAGGAGCACACATTGATCGGATCACCAACTGGGGCTGCTTCCAGTTCAGAGGAGTCGATGTCCGGACCTGAGTCCGCCCATGCTTCAGGCTCCGAGTCTGCCCATCCTTCAGGATCTGAGCCTGACCATGCTGCAGGGTCCAGTGCTAAATCAACCACAGAATCTGGTGAGAATGACCACGCAGCCTCGTCTGATGAGGCAACTAGCTCGGAGTCCATACATGTACCACGGAATGATGACCCCACTCCAGTGGCCGGCGAGCCAAATAGATGATGCGTACAGGGCCAATGGCAAATATATCGGGATGCCAAGAATGATAAAATGACAAACAGAAAATGGCCCGACTTATTACAGAGGAGCGCAGAGTCCTCACAGGGAGATTGCACACTGTCCCAGACATCCACCGGCTGTTTAACTTTCACAAGTGTGACTAGATGGCTCGATACCCAGGGACGTATAGTGAGGAGATTGTGCGAGAGTTCTACGCCTCATATGCCGCCACTCTCCGTGGTTCAATTACCAAGCGGTCAAAGCCCATAGCCCAAGATCCTCCCACTTCCACTATGGTCCGGAGTTGTCCGGTGGACATATCACCTGCCACCATTAGCCGTTTTCTCTATTGTCCTACCATGGGTCACTCTTGGTCTCTTAACATTTCAAAGTTTGGTTACCGATGGGACATAGTACGGAGTGGCGCGTTCCAGAGAAACGCTGAGCAGCGAGAGGTTGTTCTACTATGGTTGGCCAGGTACATTACTGCAGATGGCGAGCGTGCGTAATGGGTCGCCGCTCCACGGTTGGGCATCCGGAAGGTCACAGTAAATTTTGTGGCCAAGTTCTTGTGGCTGCTGTTACGTAACAGAGTGTCGCCTACAAAAGTTGATAATCAAGTCACTTGGGACAGAGCGATCATGGTTGCAGCATTGGTAGCAGGAGTGGAGATCGACTTTGTCCGCATGCTGCTGGCAGAGATTCACGAGAGGGCTTTCAGGACCTCCACTACTTACCATTTCCCATGTCTAATTTTTCATTTATGCAGGGACTCTGGAGTGCCGATCTGGCATTGTGACAAGTTAGTCCACCCTACAGGGGCATTGGACATCGGCCTTATTCGAGATAAGGCGAATGTGGCAGCACCTCGCAGAGAGCCCCAGATTGCGGTACCTCCCTTGGGTACCGATCTTGCAGACACAGTGGGGCAAGCACGGGGTGGTGACCCCATTATCCTAGACCACACCGACACTGTCCCGGGCTCTTCTTCTCAGGCAGCTAATATGGCTCCTAGCTCTTCCCGGTCCAAACCACAATTAGGATCTACTGTTGTCCCATTGCCCAGAGTACAGAAGTTAGAGGCTCAGATGGCCACACTGCTGCATCACATCCAGTCGTGGATGTAAAAGTCGATAGCTGAGTTCGAGGCGAGGATGGAGGGGATGATGGACCGAAAGGTCCAGGCTGTTAATAAGCGGCTTGATGCCTTCGAGTTGCGAGTTCTCGAGCGATCATCCCCGGCCACAGATCTATTTGCTTTGCAGGCTGACTAAGCCAGCCTCCAAACTGACGTTGATTCCATTCTTGCTGCACCTCCAGTTGAGACTCAGGCTGCTCCTACTGCACTGGCTGATGATACAG
>NW_006239466.1:174581-175075 GCF_000226075.1 Solanum tuberosum
TTTCCCATAATCTACTATGTTGGCCCCGGTCCCTCCTTGGACATGTGCACTTCGACTTAGGCCAAAAGACTAAGTTGAGGGTGGCTAATATAAAAAGTAACTTCAATCTTGACCCTGACCTGACATCGGGTATTGTGTACCTCAACTAATGGAAAATCCATAAGTTGAGGGTCGCTATGAAAGAGGGAAATGAAAGAAAAATGGGTATGAAAGGAGTGATGTTTAAAAAAATGGGATGTGACTTGTTGGAAGCTAGAATAAAAAAATAAAAAAATAAAAAAGTAAAAAGAGTTACAAAGTCTAAAGTCACATTCGTAGTTGAAGAAAATTAAGGGAAACAAAGTAAAACGATAGGATGACAAAAATAGGGCAAAAAGAAGTTGAAAACCGAGTGTAATGTCAAGGAGGGCAGAAAGTCACTAAGCAGTACCCAAATGTACCACACCTGACCCTGAGCCTACGTTACAAGCCAAGAAAGTCCTATAGTGATCCTA